>NC_138156.1:25630275-25830275 GCF_964199315.1 Orbicella franksi
GAACCCGGTCCAGGACTCAATATTTTTCCTTGTATGCCGAATACAGTCAAACCTGTATATAACGGCCTTGTATTAAGCGGCCACCCTGTATTAAGGACGTTTGCGCTAATTGTTTCTGCGCATCCTTACTGTGCACGCAAATTCACAAATTCTTGTGCTTTCATAAAAAGACTGTTTGACTCCCAGGGCAAACGCTGTGCAACAAGATTAGACATATCTACCAGGTCTGAATCACTGAGTTAATAATGCAATGTACTAGCCCTTATTTACCCCTCAGCCACTTTCTATTTAGCATCAGTTCAAGTGAAATAAATGTGTTTCAAATTTCAAGCCATGAGACCTCGTAAACCTGAACATTCAGGAATTTGCATTGAAGGTGTTCGGCAAACGTTTTTTCGGCTGAGAAAGATGAGTTGGGAAGACATTGAATAGTTGTTAACCTGTTGGGATTTTGTGATGAGCACCTCTAAATTGAATTCACCAGTTCATCACCCATGTGGAGTGCCCAATACATTTTCTTTCTGAAAGTGTAATTTGTGATCATTGGCTATGCCCACTGCTACTGTCATTCCCAGATGCTCTCCTAATGGGGAAATCACTTGGTCTTGGTCCAATTGTCTTAATTTGGATGCCCTTCCATGCCCAGAATACCATTTTATTGGCCATGGTAATTATTGGAGTTGCCTTTTTCCTGGCTGGGCGAGTTTTGAAACCTTGCTGGAAATTAAAGTCCCTCAATGTTTCTCCTGAGAGTGCAGAACAGAAATTATTCTGCCAGCAACTGAAAATAATGCTTTACAATTCATTTTTTTTTTGCCAGATTTATTTCCTCCCGCCCCAACTAACTGCCCCTGGGTCTCCGAGGATGGTAGCAGTCCTATGTTTGTCTTTCTTGGTTATTTTTACCTGTATGACGAGGCCACCCTTGAACGGAAACTAATAAGCCACATGTCATTTTATGTGGTATTTTATGTGCGATCCATCATCACTATGACGAAATAAAATGTACAAAGTTACTGGAAGCTGATAATCGGCCGTTTAGTGCTGAAGAGTACAGCACCATGTCACGAACGCAAAAAATGTTCGTTATGAATATGCTTCACTCTTTAGGTAGAAATGCCTCTTTAATAAGCTTCTTCTTCAGCCATGCTCAAAATTACTTTACAGTCAGGAAAAGTTTCCAGAATTTCCTCGTAGAGAAAACATCCAGGCATATCGACGCATGCATCGGCATTCTGATAAACTCTCTCGAGATCAGGTTTGGCGCCATTTTGAAAAACATCAACCCAGTGATCTACAAAGTCAAATGTTGGTTCTTCCCAGTCGAACACTAAATCCAAGGTGCCGCAAGGCTTTGGCGATTGACTTAGTGCCGGTTTTTCCATATCCTACACAGATGATCTTCGTGAGTAAAGCACAAAATGTCACTTGCTTCACTGCTGTGATGTCAATTTGCAGTCGTTGTTTTTGCTTTAACCGGCGCACTGACATTTCTGGTAAAATTCATCTAGCTACGTGCGTTAGGAGATATTACATAACTCCCGGGTCATGTCACGGTCGACTGAGAGATAGACTTGTTTCTTTACATTGTAATCACTCTTGTTTTATGTCAAATTGTTTGTACTGTGCTATGACGTCATACCTGACCAACATGTATGGGTTATTGACCAAGCTTGTTCGGTCAAGATGGCTGGATATTGGTCAAGTTCTTTTTTTGCGTGTTTATGGACCTCGACTCCGTCTCGGTCCATAAACTCGCAAAAAAAGAACGAGGCCAATATCCAGCCATCTTGACCGAACAAGCTTGGTCAATAAAGGATTTATTATATGGCTTTCGCGGAAATTTTTCTTGCGGGACACGTCGGGTAGTCCCGAGCGGGCAAGATAGCTCCATCTTGCCCGCTCGGGTAGCCAATCACAGCGCAGGATTTGATTCATTTTTCCCGCTCACGGAGCTAACCATATAATAAATGATGGTATGCAAAATAAGAAGCGAGGTCTGGTGGCAAGTGGTCCTTGTTGGTATTATTGAACAACGACTTTTCTTTGACTCAGTCACATACACAGAAGAGTTAATTAGTGTTAAACGCTTTCCTTAATTTTCCTTTCTTTGGAAGAAAACGATAGGGAGCGACTGCTGTATGAGTTTCTTACTGACTTTTTGGGTGACTGTAAAACAGTGGCATCGTAAGGAAGCCAAAGCGACGAGGTGTTGAATTGTAATACAGATATACAGTCACGCGATTTGGGCGCAAACGTGATATAAGACATGGGAAAACAGTTGTTTGAACGCAGCCATACGCTAAAAGTTGCAGAAGTGACGTACTTGCGCCAAGTTTATTATATAGTCCTTTTTTTAGGTACTTATAATACATAAAGGTAAGAGGAATGCGTGACGAACCAAATTAAATAGAATATGGAAAAGACTCGCAAAGGAATGTATGTTGGTTTCAAGCAACCGCGTGACCTCGGTCCGAGGCGAGGCTGCGAAGGAGACTCGTAAAGCAATCAGGGTTAAATTTTCGTCTGCGACGGAGATTACCTTTCTTATATATGATAGCACAAAGATTTTCTGACAGGGCTACGTAAACAGTAAAGTTGGGACTCACAGGTTTTTTCCCCTTCACTTGGAACTTACGAACTTACGATACAAGAAATTGAATTAACTCTCCTAATGGAATATTGCTTTTGTGTCAGTTCACAAAACAACTAACTAATGAGCGAAGATTACTCCGAGGCCAGTTTCACTGACTTTTACAGATAGCCAGAATTGCCACTAACATTATTGCCAGAATTGAGCCGATTGCAAAACAACTCTCTGCACTTCCCATTTCACCTGCTGGCCACATCTTGTCATCATGACCGTCTTAATAATTTCAGCTTTGATATTTTCATGTGGGAAGGCTACAGTGGTTGTGGATACGATATCGCTTTTTTAAAACATAGGCGGACCTGGTGTTAAAAGATCTAATGGCGGCATTAAGGAAGGAATCCAAAACGTAATCCATTCTCCTCGCTGTTGGCGATAACATGGACATAATATTGGATCGCAATGCAAAGAATGAATCCAAGTGGCTCACAAGACTTTCTATCCACGAGCCTTCCTCTCTCACGCTCAAAATCACTTTACAGTCAGGAAAAGCTTCCAGTATTTCCTCGTAGAAGAAGTTTCCAGGCATATCGATGCATACATCAGCATTCTGGTAAACTCTCTTGACATCAGGTTTGGCGCTATTTTGAAAAACATCAACCCAGTGATCTAGAAAGTCAAACGTTTGCTCTTCCCAGTCGAACATCGTAAACCCAAGGTACCGCAAGGCTTTGGCGATTGACTTAGTGCCCGTTTTTAGAAATCCTGCACAGATGACCTTCATGAATAAAAATAAAAAAATGACTGCTTTTCTGATTTGATATCAGTTTTGCACTCTTTGTTTTGATCCTTATGTAGCGAGAATCACGAACACATCTAAATTAAACGGCGCACTGATCCAAGAAAAGGCCTGCGTAGATCACATTTCTGATAACCTTCATCTACATATGTTTGTTTATGTCGTCATGGTCGACTGAGGAATAGACTTGTTAGATTACTGTCCCTTGTGTTGGACTAACATGTGGCTTACATGCTGTCTAACATACCGAGTTCAACTGTTCTCGAATCCGTGATCATGGTTCGCGTGTCGATTAAATTTGAAGTATCTCTGGTGGCGCTGGCGGGCCAATCAATGACCTCATTGAAAGTGAATTGCTATGATGGATTTTGTAGCTTTTTTTTTCCGCGAAAGAGACTGGATCCATTCATCGAGCAGATACAATCACCGAGGGGGTTGAATAGGGCTATGCAAATCCGCCAATCCGTGCCTTTTTTCCGCCAATATTTTTGTTCAAATCCGAAACCACAATCATATCTGGAAACAGAAGTATAAAAGTTCAAAAGTAAACTGGTAAATGTGAATGCCATTGTTAATGTCTCACAAATAGTAAAGAAAGCAGCAAACTTGATGGCTATAACATTGTACAATTCCAAAAAACAGTCTCACACCTGAATTTAAGTAAGCTTCGTTCAAAAAAAAAAAAAAATTTGGATGAACTCATTAACATACCGACCAAGGCTGAAGAAAGATCTATGATCAAAATTTCGCTTAGGACCCAAGATCCGAACATCAAGACAGGCACAATCCGGAATCCGCGCCATAATTTACAGCTAATCCAGGATCCACTGTGTTTTCAAAATACGCGAATCCGCTCGATTTACCACAAAAATCCACAATCCGTGCGCTTTTTAAGGCCAAATCCGTCGATCCGAAAACCTATTCACCCCCCTCATCAGTGTTCAGGTCCCCAACAATGGCGACATTCCGGTGTTTAATCCAAACTTTCTCTAACATGTCCCAAAATCGGTCAAAGAACCCAGAGTCCGAGGGTTGGGAAATTGTAAAAATTTCCTAGGATGTAAACCTCTCAGTGACTGTATTCTCAGATTTTTATATTATATCTTAATGTTTTTGTTTTTGTTTTATCTTTTTGTTTGTGGCAATACCTGGAAAATAGCGATACTTACTGTTATAAGGAGCTAAGTGTATTAGACCACATTAATAAAGGTTACTTTACTTAAAGAATCTTTAGCCGTTTTCCCTTTAAGTAAGGTGACTCGAGAGACAGACTTCACGCGTGCTGCGGCAAATTCGATTAGGTCGATTAGCAACAGAGGTCAGTCAACCACCACCAAATATTATCGGTGCTATGCACTGGTTATCAAGGTGACTGATTATCTGTACTGAACAAACAGAGTTCTCTGCTAATTTTCTAGTAAATGAACGCGAATACAGTTTACGTTGTTTGAAGCCGAAGAAAAACTAAGGGCCGATTATTTAAATGAGGTTTAGACAACGTTTATGAAGGTCATCGTCTAACTCATGTTTAAACCATGAGTACGGATTATTTAAACGATGTTTTTCCATAACAGTGTTTAGACAGTGTTTAAACACCGACTAAGGAACAATGGTAAGTTAGACCCGATCAAAGGTAGGTTTAAACGCTTTTTAAAGATATTTTCATGGTCAGCCTTTTTGAAATGGAGGGACCTCTACGCTAAGGACAATTAAGAAACCACGTCAATCAACGTAATAAACATGTTCGACAAATTCGGCACCTTAGGGATAGATTGCATTTTCGCCTTAAACAGAATAAGACAACAACAACAACAACAGCAAAAACAAAAGAGAACATTCACCGCAATTAATTAATCTTTTAATTCTTTTGTTTCGAAATTTATAATGGTTACATTTCATGACACGAATATTTCAAAGTTCAAAAAAGTTCAAACAACAGGTTGGTTTACGAATTTTCCTCGTCAGTGTCGTATGCAGGTGGCAAATCAATATTTCCCATGTTATCGCATTGGTGCAGTAGCTTCCATTCTTTAAACATTAGGACCTTTATTTTTAATTTGTGTTTGTCCCTAGCCATCGACAAGAATGGGCCCTCCTCCTCAAGGGAATCTGGTCTTTTGCGTTTGCACCTGTCAGTGTAATGTCACCTGATGTTCATTAACTGTGAATTATGTAATAAATTATCATTAAAAGAAAAAAACAATTTTTAGAAGCGATTGAAATTACTGTACTTCTGACTATCCTCCTTTTTCGTGGCTTTTGCTGCTCCTTTCCTGCTAATAGCTTCAAGACGGCTCCACTTTGCATGTAATAGCTTCCCCCTCGTTTTTGTCCCGCCTTAAATCAAGTTCTTCTTCGGCTCCTGCATCATCATCAAATTCCTGCTCTAGAGGATTAACTGAAGCTGGATTTCGTCCGCTACTAATTTGCTTACTTCACTTGGGGAGGCCCGCAGGAGCTTTTCCCCTACCAGTTTTTCTTGCTTCACGACGATGTAGGTCATGCTCCTTTTTCGACTAGAGTTTCAGCCGCCTCCAGCATCCTTGAAGCTGACTGAGGTCGCGTTTGATACCGTTAGGATTTTGGGAGTTAAATGTAGTTAAAATGTCCTCCTATGCCTTTGGCTTTTTTGCCGACGCGGTTTTACTATCATAGTCTTTGCTTTCCACTTCTGGAAAGTCTCTACCCAATTTGGCCAATAAAACTTTTTCTTGTTCGCTGAAATTTGTTGTGCGGCTTGTTTTAGAAGCCATGTTTCAGAGCCATGACCACTATCTGGACATTTGCATACGAAATAACTCCGCAGACAATGCATTTCCTCGTAAGACATGGTTTAGCCATTGACTCGTTTCAATAATGAATTTTAAACATCGTTTAGCCGTTGGTTATCGAGACAACGTCTAAACCGCGGCTCAGCCCTAAACAATGGTTAACTTAGACTTCGTTTTAAGTGCCACTATGATGAAATTCTCGATATCCACTTCTTTACATTTTCGTACACAATAGGTATTTCCAAGATATCTTGTCAAATTTCAATCTATTACGAACATAAGAACTCGCGGTTTTTGGACCTTTATTTCCGAGAATTACGGCCGCCATTAATTTTCCTTGTTCCAAGGCTTGGTTGAGAATTGGAGAAAATGATGTCTTTTCTCAAAAATACCGCACGGGTTGAAATTATAATAACAATTAATGTAGAAAATTGCACGAATATATGAGCCAAAGTTTTTGTTATTCTTTATGCGAATTGCTGTACTAATTGTTATAAAATTTCAACCTGTGTGGTATTTTTGAGAAAATGACGTCATTTTCTCCAGTTCTGAACCAAGACTTGGAACAAGGAAAATTAATGGCGGCTGTAAATTCTCGAAAATAAAGGTCCAAAAACCGCGAGTTCTAATGTTCGTAATAGATTGAAATTTGGCAAGATATCTTGGAAAGACCTATTGTGTACGAAAATGTAAAAAAATGGGCATCGAGAATTTGATTATAGTGGCACTTTAAATAATCGGCCCTAAAAGTTCAAACAAAACAACACCGATGTCAAAAATCAATGATTTACTCATTCACCCTTAGAGTTTTTAGACAGTCTTCGATCCTTACGAACTTGACAATACAGAAAAAAATAATGTATTTACTCTCATAATGCAGTAAAACTATTGACTTGAAACTCAAGACAAACCAAAAAGTATCAGCGAGATTAGCAAAGTTTTCGAAGACGTCATTGTTATTATACTCTGAGGTTATGCTCAGTGATTCAAAAGGATGGCCAGAAATACTCCTGCAATAACTAGCAGAAAGAAACCGACTTTCAAAACACCACTCCGAAATTCCCGATTCATTTGCTGGCCAAACCTGGTCATCATGATCGTATTAGTAATTTCAGATTTGATATTTTCATGTGGGAAGGCAACAGTGGGAACCTCGCACTCCAAGAACTCGCACAATGGCTTCCATCCTTCTTTTACGTTGTACACCAGCAGCTTGTCAGCGGGAACAATGGACTTTACACGGTGGTTGTGGATGCGGTATCGCTTTCTTAAAACATAGGTGGACTTGGTGTTGCAAGACCCATAGGCGGCATTAAGGAACGAACGATAAACGTGCGCCATTTTCCTCGCTGTTTGCGATAACATCGGCGCAACCTTGGATCCTGAAGCATCTAATGAATCCAATTGACGCACAAGACTTTCTAACCACGAATCTTCCTCTCTCACGCTCAAAATCACTTTACAATCAGGAAAAGCTTCCAGAATTTCCTCGAAGAAGAAGACTCCAGGGATATCGATGCATACATCAGCATTCTGGTAAACTCTTTTGACATCAGGCTTGGCTCCATTTTGAAAAACATCAACCCAGTGATCTAGAAAGTCGAACGTTTGCTCTTCCCAGTCGAATACTGTAAACCCAAGGTGCCGCAAGGCCTTGGCGATTGATTTAGTGCCGGTTTTCATAAGTCCTGCACAGATAATCTTCATGAATATAGCTAAAACAGTGAACTACTTTTCTGATGTGATGTCAGTTTACCAGTCGTTCTTGTGTAACCCGCTAGAGTCACGAACACATCTAACCGGTCCACTGATCCATGCAACTTGAGCCGTAAATCACATTTACATTTCTGATAACGTTCATCCGAAGCTGAGGATTCAAACTTGCAATTTCTTGTGATGGAAAAGGAACTTTCAACTGGCACGTAGCCGTTTTTTTAACGTTTTTTAAAAAAGTTGTTGTGATTGTTTATTGTGTTCGGGAATATCTTCCGGCGCTGGTTCACAATCATGCTTCATAATGATTTTTGAATTATTAATGTACAATAGAAAAGATCGAATTGGAGACAGCTTTGTACTGTTGATGGTCCTTCATTTAGGTCGGGCCTAAGATGAAACTGTGATGTTGTTCACATACAGTCTGTGCTAATTGGAAAATATTTTTTTTCAGAATAAATACTTGTTTTGTTTTACATGATACATTTAATACTTTCACAAAAGGTGTATAATTGTCTAGAATTCATGGTACTATTGATTTTGGGAAGCCATGATCGCGTCGGCATTATTGAACATCTTAAACGCTTTGCTCATTCAAATAATGAAAATGGCGTTTTATTAAATACGTATTATTCCCCCTATTCTATTATCGTGTGTGATTACTTCGTCGTTAAAGAAATTCTATTCACCGCGAAATATCGTTCTATATAATATATTGAGTGCCTTTGCTGTGGAATTTTATGGCTATATATAGAGCAGAATAATTGCAAAATTTGCATTTGTCAAAGTAACGGTTTAATGTTCATCTACAGTAAGATTTGAACTGTCGTTCTTATCTCCGTACATGCGTTATTCTGATGTGACCCAAGAATCACCGGTTCGTTATTTGGTATTAGGACGCGTTATTACGCGTTTTAATCATGATAATTGATTGTTTTTGTGATGAACGCTAGCCCGCATTATAAATAAATCGCCAAAAAAGGAAGTCTTCTTTTCATTTTCACGTAGTGCCTAATAAATGAATTGACACAGCCATAACGTGCATCAGCTCGATATATTTTAACTGAAAGCCCTTTAAGATAACTAAATGACAGATTTCCCTAACCTTTGATATACCTATAGCCCGAAAAAGGTATTCCTTTTGGGCTTATCCTGCCCGTATAGGCATTTATAGGGACCTTTATGGGCAGTATCCGCTCCCGGATCGCCACACTAACTCCAAGGCCGGAAGGAAAAAAAAATCTAACACAACACTGAACAAACGCCTTCGGGGTTCTTTATATGTTGGATCGAGGTGAAGAAAAAATAATTTACCTGTAAGAGTCAGGATGTGGTCGTAATATTTTGCTCTATACTCAGCTAAATTAGCCGACAAATACCAGATTGAGAGACTGGGAAAAATGGGGTGGTAAGTTAATGATTAACTTACTAAAGTCCTGAAAAAAAAAACGATTTTACTTAATCATTAAATAACTGAATCGAAGTCTATACTTTAAATCAAAGGGGTTTTTCTACGAAAAATCTCTCGCGTTTCTTGTCGGCTCATTTCTAAACGGTGGATAAATTAAATTAGAGTTTAACTTTATTTATTTTAATATAGCCCCTTAGGACGTTGATTGACAGAAACCAAAGAATCATATGACGAGCAAAATTAGGAAGGCACCCGCATTAATTTGCACTGAAATACAAATGAAGAATTGGCCTGTTATCAGCCAAACAAAATTGGTGAAGTGTTTTTCTCAGTCCTGTAATAACTAAATTTACACGAATTTAAGAGTGATTAAATTTATTTATGGTTTATTCAGTTTATACATGTCTTGAGTTTTGATTTTTAGCTAACATGAACAAGACAGAAAAACGTGAACAACCTCTCGTAATACAATATATGTGATGTAGTCTTCATTGGATCAAGGAAAATGCTAGAAACAACGATTATTGACGTATGATCGACCCTCGAGTTCCTCAATCAGTCAGTGTTATTATTTACTCATAGAAAGGTATCACTGATATAAGCAGAAGGCGAGAAATATTGCTACAATTACTATAAGAACTGAACCAATTGCAAAAAAAACCTCTCAGCACTTCCCATTTCGCCTGCTGGGCACATCTTGACATGAGTAACTTCGCCGTAATTTCTGCTTTGATATTTTCATGTGGGAAGGCAATAGTGGGGACCTCGCACTCCAAGAAATCACGCAATGGCTTCCATCCTTCTTTCACGTTGTTCACTAACAGCTTCTCAGCGGGAACAATAGACTTTACACGGTGGTTGTGGATACGAAATCGCTTTCTCATAACATAGGTGGACTTGGTGTTAAAAGATCCAATGGCGGCATTAAGGAAGGAATCCAAAACGTAATCTATTTTCTTCGCTGTTGGCGATACCACGGACACAATCTTGGATCGAAAAGCATACAAGGAGTCCAATTGACGCATAGCACTTTTTACCCACGAATCTTCTTGTCTCACGCTCCAAAATCACTTTACAGTCAGGAAAAGCTTCCAATATTTCCTCGAAGAAGACGTTTCCTGGCGTATCCACGCATACGTCAGCATTCTGGTAAACTCGCTTCACATCAGGTTTGGCGCCATTTTGAAAAACATCAACCCAGTGATCTAGGAAGTCAAACATTTACTCTTCCCAGTCGAACACTGTAAATCCAAGGTGTTGCAAGGCTTTAGCGATTGATTTAGTACCCTTTTTATAAATCCTGCACAGATGACCTTCATAGTTACGGCTATCCGATCGAGTTTAATGCTACTGAACTCTATTCTGTCCGTTTTCTTTATTCTGGTGCAACAGAAGAATCGTATTTTATTGGATGTCAAAACATGCCACTTCGATCGTAGTGATCCATGGAAAGTCACATTTCCATTTGTTAGCTGTCGGCATTTGCCTGCAGATATTGCGTATGCCAATCTTCCTAACGCCTTGCACCCTTTACGAATTGCATACGGCTGACTAATTGTTTTCTTATGGCTTTTGTTCCAAAAATTAACTGACCCTTTTTAAGACCAAATCTTTCTATTTAGCGTCTCTGACCAATAGTTTACTTGTCTGAGTTTCTCCGGAGTACGGGCTGGGGTTTAAGACCAGAAGGGATTGTGATAAGAGGTTACTTTTTATTGAATAGTTGACGGGGCAAGCGCCGATTAAAATAATGTTTTACTTATCTACCTACACTCTATTTTTTATAAGATAAGAATATTGTTTTTCTGTCCCAGGCTGAATATGCTTATTTTTCTACAGATTTTAGGTTGAAATATTCTTGTGAATGGTCTTAGTTTACAGGGTATGACATTTCCGTTTGAAAACGGGGTACTGGAATATGAACTGCAAGCGTTTGGTGTCTAGATGGCATTGAAGTAATTTTGGAGCTAGATCGACCTCAGGCAATTTTGACCAGGTTACGTTCGTTGTTGTTATGTAAACAACAGGTAAAATGCAGTTTGATACACAAACAAATTTATTACGACAAACAACTGAAAAAGGGTAAAAGCCGACAAGGACTGGAGGTCAACTAAGACTTGACTTGAGCAGGGCTTGCTTCAGAGCAACTGCTAGTGCGAAGGCTTGTGTGCAACTGACTAAAACTACAGCTTGCTACTGATGCTTACAAGGTAAATGAAACGGAAGTTCTTTATTCATTGACGGATGCTTGTTTACCTCATAGGAAATGGAGAATGAATCGTCTTCAAACGTTTACTCGGAAGGGATAGTATTTTTAGTGATCCTGTATTAAGCGGTCAGTTCTTTAAATCCCGAGGGTGGCCGTTATATACAGGTTCGAATGCATTTCATCTGTTTTCATCTGATCGTCGGAATAATCTAGCCTAGAAACTCACCCATTTTTATACTTGGAAACGATTAGGAAATTACAGATTGAAACAAAAACTGTTAACAGAGGTCTATTTAAAGTCTAAACTGGACCGCGCGGTGAAAAGGAGTTTGGTCTGCAGTGCGGTCAGAATCAGATTGCCATCCGGGGTTGGCCTTCCAGGGGTTTTGGGAGATAAGGGAACATGATAACTTATTTCAAGGGAACAAGGGATTGTGTTTCAATAATTTAAAGGAGCAAGGGATATCTTTACTATAAACGGATCTTTGCCGGACAAAAAATAGGAACTCATGAAGTTTATGAATGAGGAAGAAGGGAGAAATGCAATTATTTTTAAGAATCAAGGGAACCTCTATCCCCCCTCCCCCCCCGTCCCGGGAGGCCCTCCTGGGGAGGGATGATAAGCCTAACCGCTTCATGTTACAAAAACCGGAGCGCCGTAAAAGATGAGGGAGTAGACGGGCGTAAGAGGACTTGCCTTCTATTAACAATTCTGTTTCCACGAAAAATGGACCACTGACGAAGTTACGTCGTCGTTTTGTGTTTTGAAAACACTGAGGATAAAAAAACAGTCAATTAGGTTTCTCCCGTTATTTCAAGCAGAATGTTTTAGTCCGTTCTTAATTTGTTTGCCGAGATTTGAAATATTTGCTTCCTGGCAAAGTTGTAGAAAGTTGCAAGTTTATGGCGATCAAAGCTTTTGGCTCGACCACAAACTTGCAGCCAAAAAACTCGACCAATGTTTCCCTATTAGCAAACACACACAGGTCATTTACGCTTATATCCGTAAAATATGTCATCTGACGACCGCACATAGTAATAACGCAAAAGGGAATATCTTGTTTCTCAGAAAAGAGGCACAATATTGTGTTTGTGAGAAGGTTGTTTTCATGCGCTTAGTTGAAAAGCCGCCCCACGGAGCCGTCGAAAATGCATCTTTAAATGGTTGAAAAAGAAAACCATTTGCGCCTCTAAATTTAAATTTACGTAACATGCGTTTTCACCTCTTGTGATAATTTAATGGGATATCATGAAAAAAACCTTTGTTGTTAACAACAACACCTAGAATATTCCTTTAAAAAAACGTCTTAAAAGTTTTCCTACACCATGTTCAGTTTTGTGCTAAGCTAATTAAGTCCGAGTGCGATTCTGTTTATTGTAATCTTAATTGAGCAAGTTATTAATTAACCTTAAACGAGATCTAATTGGTAAGGTAGTTTGAAATGGGTCATAAAAAATACACGAGTGTTATTCGGGGCTTCGCCAATGAAAAACGGCAAATTTTGCTGATCTCACGGAATGTGAAATTATTTGCTGATTGCAGCTCACAGCTGAACAAGGTTGAGTAGTTCACAAGTATTTGCTCTTTCCTTTTATACTTTATGACAAGGCACTATCATTGCCGCACGTAACTCAAATATGAACTATATCTACCTGGGTGTATACATCCTTTTAGCATTTTTCGCGGTAAGTGTTAAACTTTGGTGCATTATAATTTCTCTCCTCAGATGCAATCCTTCGTTTTTACTAACTCCTGTAGAGAAAAAACATTCTGTTACTGAAAGTGTTCTGTGTTTTAGGTCCGGGTCTCCACCTTGCGAATGCAGGTTCGGCCAGAAGGTATTGTATATTTTAGCCAAGTTTTTGATATATTCTGTTGCTTTTTCTGTAAAGAAAATAGATGCGGTGTGATAAACGATAAATACCAAATCTGTGTAAAGGTTTTAAATTACGTGGTATCAATTGTAGATCTAAGGAAGTGTAATTCCATAGAACCAGAAATGCTTCTTAGTCTTCAAATGTTACATCTTTTTCGAAACTGGTCTTCCATAACTATCCTCTAATTACTCTAAGCTATAATTATTTAAAAAATGTTTTACTTTACGAAGTAATGTTACAGCGCCTGCAAAAGCGTTCAGATAAAAAAAAAATTTTTCTTTTAGGAAAGGAAATAGATATAATTTGAGCGTACGTTTCTCCTTAAAATTGTTTAGGAGAATGTCAGGTTTTTTTATTGTTTAGGATTAAGGTTTGTTAGAATACATTAAGTATTGATGCTCTTGAAAGAAAAGGAAATTCAAAGCAAGTTTCTATACATCCCTGACACTATTTTGTTGTTTGATGAAATAGAACTGTTTTTTCCTTCGTTTCCAAGGAAGGAAAGTTCTAGCAGTGCGAACATTATGAAAAATTCAAGAACCTTTGGTTGCCAACGGAAATAATTTTGAATTATTAAGTAGTAACATATATAGGATCAGTCTTGTTCAGGTGTCGTAATCATCGCTTCGTTAATTATTAAATACTTTTAAATATTATTCAAGTGATTGGCAAACATTGGTAAGTTGGCAATTATGCTTGCTTTGGCTTTATTAGGCATTGCATTGTTTGCTATCTTTCGTTGCCTCATTGGTGATCGCACACTTATGAAAAGATAGCCGCCCGACTAAGTACTACAACACTTAATAAAATTAAATTTATTCATTGTGAATCCTGCGCTAATCAAACTCATTTACACCAGGGCGGAGCCAAAAGTAATCTGTAAATTGCTTTAGGAGCAGTTGATTATGTTAAAGATTGTTTGATATAATAGTGGACTGAGATTCGTTCGTTGGCAGACAAACGTTTTCTCTCTGTTTGAGAGCATATAAATTTATTGCAATTTTGAAAAAAAGGCGAGAAACAAGAAAAGAATCAGAGCTGTATTACGTTATGAAAAAATGAGGTCTCTAAACCCTTCCAATTTTTTTTTAGAGAAAAAACCGTATGTAAATTTTCACCGAATAATATCAGCCTCAAAGTGTCAAAAATGGCGGTACATTAGGCCGCAGTAACACTTTTAACTACTCGATACCTATACATTTTTTTTCTTAATTTACCTTATCAACCTAAACCCCTTGTTAGTTTTGTTCACCAAATGAGAAAATAATCGCGTTATATCAGTCGAACGCTGGTGCCCAACACCCTCTGCACGCTATACATGCCTATGTCGTATAGAGCACTTTGAAAGTACTATGTCGCCGGTGACGCATCAAGTATAATTTCGCCTGAAATTTTCATATTCATCGTTTGCAATCTGTTTTTTTATTTTTTTTTCCAACGTGAAACATTCCTGGCCCTTTCTGGTTTCATTACTATACAGTAGAATCCCAATTTCTCGAGTCCTCGATTTTTGGAGCTCCTGATAACTCGAACCATAAGTCGCTTCTCTCTGCTCAGTCCAACACTTAAATTTTAACCCTGATTTCTCGAACTACCCGATCTTTCAAACCAATTTTTGCTTCCCTTGGAGATTTGAAAAATCGGAATTTCACTCAGTATCTCCTCGGAGTCACTTTACCTAAGTGGATTATAATTTGGAGTTTTTCGTAAAGTTTAGCAAGCGTAGCAGACGTTTCCTTTCCATTTTCCAGACAGGGAGATTGAGCAAGCCAGCGAGCAAACGAGCGCGCCTGGGGTGAGCAAAATAATGGGGGAGAAGTGGGGAGGAGTTCTCGCTCGCAGTTTCGTTCCCTTCGCGTGCTTTTGCAGATAACAAACGTCTGCTAAGCAGGTTACGTAAAGTTGAATTACTTGTAATTTTCTGTATCCCAACTAATAATTTGCCATATCGTGTCATTCTTTCGACATTTTGTTTTGTTTTTATTTCAGAGTACATGGGTTGTTACGCAATCGACGAGGAGAAACGCTTATTTATCTCAAGTCCGGGAGATTATGACATCAATGATATCAGCCCTTTGCACTGTCTTAGGCAGTGCGGCAGGAAATATCGCTTTGCAGCACTGCAAGAGGGAAATATCTGTCTGTGCGCAAACTCGCTGCCAGTCACGGCGGTGAATGACTCGGAATGTGATAGTACGTGCCCAGGCTCCGACAGCTGGTTGAGCGAAGCACGGGCATGGCTTAGGTGAGTTTGTTAGTTAACATTTTTTTTGGATATGTGCCTTCAGCTTTATTTGAGATCAGAGAATATTTCTTCAAGACAAACTGAGCAAACACGCGCGCACACAGCAAAACAGGCAGGGGAAAGATGAAGCAGTGCGGCCGAAAGAAAATCAAGCACAACCAAATAATAAATTTATTCAAACTTCTATAATTGGTCGCATTTTGACCAAACATGACACGTTTAAGACGAAATACGATAGGAAATCAAACAATTTCAGTTTTTAGTGGACAAAAACCTTGTACCAGAATAATTTCAAGTATATTACAGTGCTTTTTGCATTTAGTAAAAGCTAAAGATGTAAATAGCTGCTTGAGATAACACCAAAAACAATTACGTATGGGAACTCGAGAAAATAATATTCAAAGTTCAGAGAAATTGTGCAAATCACAGGTAAATTTTCATTTCACCAGTACTTTCAACTGTTTCGTATGAACTTCAAAATCTGTTTTTGAAATCTGGTGTTGTTAGAAATGATTTCTTCTGATAAGATATTTAAAACAGTCACACAGAAGTTAGCAGTACGGTGTAAATAATCCTGGTACAAAGTTTTTACCCGCCTGTTACTCGAACTTGTGGTGGATTCCTTCTTAAACTTTCCCAGATGCGGTGGTCGTCTGAGAAACAGCGTCTACTCCGCGTCGGAGAGGATACTAGGTCTGAGTCTGGTCAAGACAGGTCGACTCCCTCTTCTTGAACCAGTTACAATATCTGGCAGCATGGTCAATGGGTTGAACGTGACGTTCGCCTTCAAACTCGGCGATGGTTCGGAAACATTGGAACCTTCAGAGGAGCCCCTGATTCGCCATATTTATGACCAGCCTGGGTCTTATGTTGTCTCCATGGAAGCGACCAATCCCATTACGGGCTCGATAACAGTGTCAGAGGTAGGGATGTTGATAGAGTAATATATCAAACACGAAAGACCGTGTTTGACCACATCTCCAAACACCGAGAAGAGAGTTGAAAATACGACGCGTAGTGGAGTATTTTTGACGAACTTCGAGGAGACGACAGTGAAATACAATCGCAAAAATCTGTTAATTACGATCAGATATTTACTTCCTTAAGTGTGTTTTCAACAAGAACGGATCAGTGCAACTAGAGTGATTATCATGTACAAACTTTTACAATAAAATATTTAAAAAAAGTATGGATGCCATGAATCTTACAACAAATTTGTGTGTCGAAGACGTAAATTCTTGCGGCATTTTAACGACGGGATTCTTAAATCATGCTCATCAAAGTTATGTTCAAGTGTGAAATTTTTGCATTTCTTTATGACAGATGTATGACGTCGATGATCCCCTGGGACCTATAGAGCTGCATTGTCCACACTCGGCCCCTCTAGGATCATGGGTAGAGTGTAACGGCTCACTGATTCGAGGATCGCGCATCAATAACACTTTCCTGTTTGGCGACGGAAGTCATGAGTTCATCTCACTGAGTAAGTCAGCCGCATGATTTGGAAGGATTGCCGAATGACGTACAGCCTTTGTGCTTTCTAAGGGGCAGGGGTGGGGGGTGGGGGTGATTATTTTGTTTTGTATGCTGTCGGGAAGTACAGTAAACACCCGCATATAAGAACACACAATTTCAGAGGTCAGACTGATTGTGTTCTTATTTATCGGATGCTTAGTGAAAAATCAGCCTCAGGATGTTCTTAAATGTTCTTAAATTTTTTTAAATTCAGTGCTGTACAGCATAAAAAATGTTGCTAGAAATTTTAATCATGTTTTTGGACAATTACATAAATTGATGGAACAATAATTAAAAACCTAATGTTCAAATAGGTCTACTGTAATCAGTAATGTAACAAAACAGTAACAAGAAGGGTGTATGTATAGTTCTGTGGCAGATCCATATGCTGCCCCACCCTTGAAATGCCTAAAGTAGAGGTCCACTGTACATCTGCAAATCTGACACCCTTCCCATTTTATAAGAACATTATTTTTTTTCCAGGCTGATATTGTTCTTATAAAAGTGGTGCTTTATTTGCCAAATTTCAGCCTGATGTTCTTAATCCATGTGTTCTTATATGCGGGTGTTTACTGTACCATAGACTAGTTCCTGGCGTGATGGACTCTAGATCAAATGGTCCTGATAATATGATTAACTGCTTTATCGTTTTTTGCAAACAAAAAATGTAAACATCTAAACTCAGGTAAAGGAACCGAAGAATCCACTTTGGGCAAAGATTCTTCGGTTCCTTTGATGCCCCATGATCCGAGACATCTTGAATTAATCTGTTTAGAAAAGAAACGCAAATCCGTCTTCGGATTTAAGAATCCAATCTTGGATTTTCTTAAAGCAACGCATCCTTACTTTTGAGTCACACACGCGAGCGAAAAGCGAGTCAGCGAGCACAGCGATTCGGCCTGGAGGAGTCTGGTGCTGGGAGCAGTCTGGCCTTGCGCTTGCGTGTGTGCTTCCCAAAAGCGAGCCTGCTCGCAGGCTATGGATAATGCTATTGACCGAATGAATTGGACATCCGGACGAGGAGTAAAAGTAGGCACCGACAGATGCTAGGACAACCTGACGAAACAGAATTCTGAGGAGTAACCTGGGATGGACTCAAAGATCATCCAGAGACGAGTAGCAACTCTTCCAGTCACTATATGCTACAGATAGCGGTTAAAATCGTTTTGAAACTGTGCAAAAGGCTTATCGTTTAATAACTCTTCTTTTTAAATTTGTCATTAGGTTCTCGCTATTACAACGCCGGACCACACATTCCTCGAAGCAACAATACGTTAAATCTGCTCTCGTCGAGTCCTCAAGGCACAATCGTGTCGCCAGCTTATGAGTTCCGGCACGACGGTACAGTTACTGAATGGGAGTTTGAAGGAGCAAAGACCGGAAACGTGAGACTACAGGTTGGTTAAATGATATTAGCATTGCAGCTTTAGAGCGGTTTTCAACGTGTAGTAAAAGCAAAGCTAAAGTAATCACTCTAGCCAATTATAAAGGACACAGACATTCCCATGAACCAATCAAAACTTGCATATAAAAACGTGTAGCTGACGCGAAGAGCGGGAAAACGAGTGCGAGCGAGTGACGATTGACTTTGGGTTCACTTCCTATTAGATGAAAAGTGGCGCGAGTTTTTTTTTTTTAAGCCAGTCGTGTAGCGTAATAATGTAAGAACTAATTTTCGACACTCAAATGAAAATCGCGCCACAGCTGCTGTTGTTATGTAAGGTTAATTAAGGTGTAAGAGCGGGAAATTATGTTTGAAATGAAACGTGGGAGACTGGAATTTCAAGAAACCACTCACTGAGTCCACAGTATCAGTAATATCCTCTACATTCAGCAGAATGACTGGCATTTTTGGAAAATCGTCGGTGAAACCCACGAGGAGTTTACGATTATCATCATCCAATTATTAACGATCGCGAGTACTCACGAGCCAGGCTCCGAATACAGCCGAGTCAACATTGCGCAATGTGGAAAAACGTGACGCCGCTTAGCAATGTTTGAGGCAAAAGCAGCAGACTCAATTTTTGTAGGCAAGACTTCACCACTAACTTATGCTTCTTCTTTCGATTGCGTAGATTTTAGTGTAATCTTTTTTTCAAAAAAATCTTTTCAGATTTTCCGTCCACGGTGCTATAATGGCGAAAAGTACTGTCTTTCAAACAAGTCCTGCGTGCCGGAGAATGAAACCTGTGATCCCACTAACAAGAACACGTGCCAATCGATGGAAATCTTCTGCATTTACAGACGGCGCTGCATAGCAAACACGACAGAGACTAGGAAAACATGTGCACCATTGGTGCCATATCAAACAGACGTACCCAAGGCGGATTACGAGCTCGTGTCAGAAAATCGAATCACGATCGACACACTGGGCCATCACATCAAAAGCTTACCGATTGAAGAGCAGCCCTTGGTAAAACAAGGCGATGTTCTTGGCTGGATATCGGAAGGCGGAGAGCTTGCGTTTAGGTCAATAACGCCTGCAGACGGCGCAGCATTTGAATTCGAGTACAACAGCAATCCAGTGCCTGGAGAAAAATTGCTGAGGTCGAGCAATCCCAGCATGCACCACAAGCACTACATCATGGCGGCGCACTACGTCCACGCCGCCGACTTTGTCATAAGACATTTCTACCAGTCCACCGGAGTAAAACATTTGACGTCGAACGTCACGCAAACCGTGCTTGTTGCCATCGATATTCCCGTGGCTGGTGACGTCAAGATGACGCATCGTGGTGTCGTGAACACGCACGAGGCTGTAGTGTTTGGTGTTCCTTGGCATTCTGGGTCGAACGTGTTTTACATTTGGGACTTTGGGGACGGGAACAAATTACGCACTCAGGTTAACTCGACGAACCACACGTACATATCCTCTGGAACGTATTACGTTACCCTGACCGTGGCGAACTCTGTAAATAAAATCAATGTTGCGTCGGTTATCGCCGTTTTCGACTTCATTAGGGGTTTTAAGTTCTCGAAGCCCATCGAGGCCAAGGCGGTTGGCTTGATGACCGAGATTGAGTGGGAAGCGGCCGAGGGTACCAACATTACTTATGTGGTGGATTTTGGCGATGGAAGCCAACGATATGAAAAGGTCACTGCACTGGAAGCGAGTCGAAACTGCTCCACCACTCATCTGTATTCTGCAGTTGGGAATTACACAGTCACGGTTTTCGCATTCAACTTGGTTGGACCGAACATTTCCATAAGCTCCCAGGCTCTGGTGGAAATCCCAATTTCAGAAGTCGAGTTCACTCTCCCCGCTGCGCATGTCACAAAGAACGTCTTCTACGCAGTGGGTGATTTAGTGACTGTCCATCGGGTCGTACACAATGGCACTAATGTCAAATGCGCTTTTGATTTCAAAGATGGCACGCAGCCTAGAATAAGCACCCAGTTCAGCACAACCCACATTTATAAAGACACTGGAACGTACAAGGTCGAGATCACGTGTTACAATGCAGTGAACTCTGTCACACGACTTCTCAACGCCACTATTGTAATACAGAATCTTGAAAACATCACGGGACTTACTATAAGTGCGCACCCGACCACTCTTGGCACAGACTCGGAGATCACTGTCCAGATGGCAACTGGGACCATATTCTTCTGTACTGTAAGCTTTGGTGACAGTGAGAGCCTCCAAATCGACTTCTCCCATCTTGGACAGATTCTTCGCCACCGTTACTCAGAAGTTGGTTCCTATAATACATCTGTAAATTGTAACAATCGCTTGGGCAGTGAAGAAAACAAACTCACGCTAGATGTAGATATTCCAATAAAGGACGTAACTGTTACAAGCGACAAGAGGTTCATCCGGGTACATGAAAACATCTCGGTAGATGTCGCAGTCAGAGAAGGTTCCCGGATAAGATACGAGTGGGATTTCAGTGACGGAAGCAGATACGGCGCTTACCGCACCCTGGCAAAACAAGACGAGTTTGAATCGACAACGCACGCGTTTACTGAAGATGGGAACTTTCCTGTGAAAGTTACAGTTTTAAATTCCTTGTTTCATGTCTCGATGATTTTGCCTTACACTCTGGTAGTGGAGTATCCTGTTGCTAATATTTCTCTGTCTACAAACAGCCCAATAAGGCTGAACCCTGGTCAAGTAACATATCACTTAAGTCTGTTAGCCAACGTCACGCCCCCGACCGACGCGGTATGTGTTTGGAATTTTGATGACGAGAGTAGTCTTACAGACAGCGAGACTTTTGACATTTCGCCCGTTCAGCCCTACGTGAGGAAGCACACGTTTGGGCATGAGGGAATTTTTACAACTTCTGTAAATATTTCCAACAATGTCAGCAGCCTGGTGCTATCAGCTGCAATCGACGTGCAAGAGCTAAAGGAAGTCAGCATAACTGCAAGACGACTCGAGGATGGAGTGCTCATCGACGGCTTTGGAGGGTTGAAGAACTTTTTCCGTTTCAATGAAAACGTGTTTTTCAACGTAACATCTCAAGCAAAAGACCTCAGTTATGAATGGGACTTCGCTGATGGTTCACCGCTGCAGGTCACTTCAGAGCCTTACACATCACATGTTTATAGCCGCTCTGCGACATACGAAGTCAGAGTGACGGTGGACAACATTTTAGCGAACATGACTGCGACCAAACACATCGCAATAGAGGAGCCTGTTGGAAAGATATCGATCAGTTCCAGTTATCCCACATACAAAGGCGATCCGACGCATTTTTTTATACTCTTCGAGGAACCTGGAACAGATTCATGCCTGAGGCTTGATTTTCAAGATTCTTCTGTGAAGTTAATAGGAGAACAACGCTGCAGACCGCCGGTTACGTTCAGTAATTCCAGTTTCCACGAACTGAGAGCCAACCAGACACGCATAAACGTCACACATACATATGGTAGCATGGGCGCGTACCCTGTCAAGCTAACGGCTTACAACACTGTCTCGAAGAAAGTTGCAAGCACACTTGTGAACATAACAAGCAGCCCATGCGATAAACCCACAGTGACAATTGTTGGGGAAGATTTCAAGGATCCACCAGAAAAGATTCAAAAGTCTGAGATGCTAGTATTGAAACATAAGGTCACCTACAGGTGCCCTGTGGCGGCTAGCCTCGTATTTACGTGGAGCGCATTCATAGTGACTCGGGACAATCCCAATAACGAGAGTATTCCTTTGCAGTTACCCGTAGACCAAGTTCGCAACGTCAGTGTTCCCGCCACTGCGGACGCTCTTCGTTCAGCGGATTTGATAATAAAGGAAAGGAAGCTTCCGTTTGCCTTCATCAAGTTCCGTCTCAAACTGGGCTTCATCGGAAAGGATCGTAATTTGTCGGAGATCTACGACACCTACATTGTGTTTATTGAAGTAAAGCGATCAGACATGTCTGCTGTTATCAGAGGTATGGAGTAGAGAAAGAGCCGTCCGTATACCCGGCCCTAGTTGTTCGAAGGCTGGTAACGCTATCCGCCGGATAAATCTCCATCGAGTGGATAAGTGTTAACAAAAAGAACCACGCTATCCGCTGGATGGTGATATATCCACTGGACAGCGGTTTCCGCCTTTCGAACAACCCTGGCCTGTCGTCTCAGTGCATCAATTGAGCATGATGGGGGGTTCAGGGGAGCGGTAGGAGGGAGAATTACTGGAAAAAGTTTAAAAATAAAGAGGCTCTTTCCCCGGATTTAACTTTAATATTGTTTTTTTATTTAAGTGGTAACCTTTTCATATACTTTCCGTACAAAATGGTAACCTTTTCGCATAGCTACAGTAAACACTGAATCACTTTTCTTTACCCAGCCCTTGGACTATTCGAAGCATTTTAATAGATTCCTTTCAATCCTTACGGGCGATTTTTTTTTCTATCCTTTCCTGTGTTAAAATTCGTTGAACCGTTACCCTGTTAAATGTGCTCCTAGCTTGGAGACCTACTCCGTCCGGGAGCCCCTCCTCGTACCATTATAGAAACTAACCGGGACGGGAGTAATAACTTGTATGACTAGATAACCTGTGATGGACTGGCATCCCATTCGGGAAGATTGAGGAGGGGTGAGGGGTGAGGGGAGAGGGGTGGGGGAAATATACAGCGACACTATGAATCTCTTCACGCTATCAGTAGGGAGATGAGGACCGTTTGTTTACCAGTGAACAAAGTTGTCTCAATGTTTCATTTTACAGGAAGTGTGAAGCGTTCGGTTGGTTATCAATTGCCCTTGACTCTGGACGCATCAGATTCAAAAGACCCTGATTTTCCTGATGACAAGAGTGGAATCACATTCACTTGGATGTGCAAAAAGAAAGAAGAGGAATTTCCCGCGTCCATTTACTTCCAAAGTGATAGTGGTGGCTGTTGGGAGAATGGAACCTATGTTTTCGGTGGAGACAATAGCGTCGTCACCGTATTCACGGGTGATTTCTACCAAAAGTCTCTTTATGATTTTAGGGTTATAGTCAGAAAGGAAAGCCGCAAGGCCCAGTTTGACCAAACTGTGGAGGTTCTTATAGGACAACCGCCTACTATGGTGATTGAGTAAGTGTCTTTTCTGTCAAATTGACGTGTACATATGCAGCTGTTTTGACAAAGCTTGTCCCAAAAAGCGTAGACAGGTGCACGGGTGTTACGGGTTGTAACTGTTTGGCGTTGCTTGCTGTAGTTCACAGTGTTTCAACAAGAAGGAAGACGATAGCGTGAATACGCGTGTTTGTGCTGTTTCCTTCTGTCACGCTGAAATACCTTTAGCGTAAGTCAAGCAGGATGCAGCGTGGCCAACTGGGTAAGGCGCCGGACGTGAAATCCGGAGATCGCGGGTTCAAGTCCGGCTCTGACCGCTAAGCTGGAGTTGTTTCTCGGTAGACCCTAGTCCAACTCCTCGGTCATGCATGTAAATAGCCAACTGGTCTGCCCCCCGCCAGTTTTAAGCCTATTATGTTACATTGAGATATTTCTTTCTTTCAGTTTAAGTGACAAGCCTCTGATCTAGCTAGGTGTAGCTAAGCTCATTGACCACTATAAACAACAACTTTTTTTTTGAAGCAACAATGAACCACCATTAACCATGATAACTTTCGCCATTGCCGCGCAAGCTTTCACGCTGTGATAGGACAAACTTTCTCGAAACATTTTAGAAGCGATTTACATATAGATAACCCTCTGATCACGAGGGAAAGAAAACAGACAACAATCTCAGAGACAACAGTTTTCCAGAATTTTCCCGTTACCTAAAATGGAAGATCCTTGATGGAATTGAAGACAAAAGGCTAAAACTTCCTTACGTCAGAGATGTTAAAGCTATAGATAAGATTTACATGTAACTTATTCATTAATGTTTTTATTTTTTCTCCAGTTTCTCAGTGGTTCGAAATCCTAAATCCTTGAATCTGATTGGCCAATCGTGCGCGCTCCTGCGGTCTGGAAAAAAATAGACACGTTATTCGCCGGCCTTAGTTGGTCCGTATTGGGAAAAATTGTGCCTGCGGCCTCGGGTCGTATTCAAGACCTCGGTCACAGTTTTTCCCAATACGGACCTCCCGGCCGGTAAATAACATATATGTATCTGATTGGTTGTTGTAGCATAACTCTATTTTGATTGACCTTGATTAGTAAGAGTATAACACATGAATTACTCAAAGCACTTGATGCCAAAAGCAAATTTTAAAAACTTTAACTAATTGAAGACTTTACTTCCTTCAACTGTGAGCCACATTCCCACGAAAGACTGATAAAAATTAAGTTTGTTACGCGTGACCGCTGAGTTAAGAGTATCGAGAACCTATCGAACAAGAGATAGCTGGCTGACCTGGAGTTCCTAGACCGCCCTGCCATGTTTAGTACCTCCCAGGGAGGAGTAGAAATACAGCCCTAGTCGGTTAATAGGGAGCTTAAGCAAACCACGACGACGACAGCAACGAGAACGTCGCGAAACAAAAGGTTTAATGAGCAGAACCATAGCTGTGCACGTGCGTTATAAATCTTTGTACATTTCTTAGCCGTCCTCTGCAAAACAACAACGTGAAATGGCCAACTTCTACGTATTTTGGAGAACGTAGGCCCAGACGGCAAGTTTTTCGCATTTCTTTTTGGAATTGATCGCTGGCATTGCATACTTAGTTTGAGCAGGTTTTCAGACCAATTGGCGAACTGAGCAGATTCAGATAGTTCCAAAATTCGGAGGTAAAATATAAATCTATCTCGTCCCTGGCGTCGCCGTCGTCATTGCTCAAGGTTACTAATGTTGCTGAAACCAGAGATAAGCACCGGCCTGATGGGCTACTTGGGTCATATGTAGACTTTACCTTAGTTGATAGATTAATGAAAGGATTCCATTGCCTTCCCACCAGGACTGTCTTCAACATTCTTGAAAAGAAAAATCCTTTTGAGAGACTCATTCTGGAAAGCCGTTGCATAGACTGCAAGTTTGGTGAACGGCTGGGGTACATGTGGAAACTGTCCCTGTTAATAGGAGACAACAAGGATGAAGACAGCTCATGGGAAGAGAAAGAGGACTGGAAAGATTACACAGAAGCTACTGGATTGCAATCACCAAGCTTAGTCCTAGAAGCTGAATATCTTCTTCCCGGTAAAATCTACAGGCTTCAACTAAATGCCTGGAGACTAGGGGGGTTCCCAGGAGGATATGTGATAGAAGAGATAATCATTAACATTGCCCCAGTGAGTGGCCGGTGTAGCGTCCCTCTGGAGGAAGGTTTCGCTTTGGAAACGCCTTTCAACGTCAAATGCGAAGGCTGGACCGACCCAGATGTACCCCTCACATATTTGATTGGTAAGTTTATTTAATGGCACTATACTCTGTAAGCTGTAAAAGCTCTATTGAGAGCCCTCCCCCCCCCCCCCACCACCCGTCCGAAGGTTGCGCATTTCTTTAAAAAACTTCTCTCCATGAGGGCTTATTTGACTTCATTAAGTTCCCCCCTCCACCGTCCGAAGGTTGCTCATTTTCTTTAAAAACGTCTCTCCATGAGGGCTTATTTGAGTTCGTTAAGTCCCCCCCCTCCCCCCACCGTCTGAAGGTAACACATTTCTTTAAAAAACTTCTCTCAATGAGGGCTTATTTTAGTTCATTACGCCCCCACCCCACGTCGAAGCGTTGCTCATTTCTATAAAAGAACCCTTTCCAGGGGGCTTAATTGAGTTTGTTAATCCCCTCCCCCGAGTCCGCCAGGTCCCATGTGCCACGAGGCCCAAGGAGGATAGATGCTCGGTGCCCCATCCGAGGCTGACTGGAAGTGAAAGAAAATAAGTGGGGGGTGGGGGAAGGGGAAGCTGATTTCAAACTAAATCTCTGGAGTTTGAGAGTGCAGCACCCTTATAAATCTTCTTTGCTATTTTTCAGAACTAAGGAATGGCGAGGAAATCATTCCAGTGTCTGCGGGGCGTGAATCTGAGAGGTCAGCCATCTTCCCTCTTGGCAAGCCCGAGAACAACTTTACGATTGAAGTCAGAGTGAAAATCATGGACAAATACCTAGGAACCGCTGAGACCCGGTTTAAAGTGACTGTAAGTGAGAAATATTCATCAGTATCTAATTAACAATTATTCCACGAGCGCGCGTTGGATATGAGAAGGTAAATACTGGCAACGAGGTGCGTGATGCCGAGTTCATTTTAACCATCACATATCCAGCACGCGCCAGTGAAATAATTGCTTTGGTAAAAACGCCCCAAAAGATAGAAAACCAAACTGAAATAAAAACGCTCTAAAACTCACGCGTACGCTTACCTTATTGGTAGAGCATGGTATCATGACTCATATACCATGATGGCTAAGCCAGTGAAAACTGTTGGGTTGCATTATCCAATGATACAGCTTTTAATAATGATCATTACACGATGATGTCACGGATGAGGTCAGTTAGCATGGCCTTGTTTGTTTGGTGAGGCCAGACAATTCTCGCATGGCAGTCTTTGTGGCACCAAAGGCCATCCAACACATTCCTAAATAAAAGATATGACAACAAGATAATTCATTTTCTAGGCGTGATATGAATGACATAACAACTCTGTGGCAGATTAACTACATGCATTCTAATTGATGTACATTCAGGCCTGATTTTCTGTTCTTTCAGGTTCTAGAACCAAAATCAGTTGATTACGATCAAGTGTTCGGAGACATGCAGAGTGCGTCTGGGGACGAAGCAGGAGATCAGAAGGCATTCCAGTTGGCAGGAGCCGCCAGTTCTGTGTTAAACGCTAAAGTGGGCAAGGGAGGAAATGACAGCGCGGCCGCGGAGGAGAGAGCAGCGGTGCGTACTGTTGATAATACAAGAAAAAACGCTTGCGGTCTCGTCTGTTGAAGGGCTATGTTGTTCGCTTGCCGTTATAAATCAAAATCGGTGAAAATCCCTTTAGAAAGTCTTTGGAGAGGGAGGTGCACGTGGGGAATGAATCCATCCTTTCAAGAGCCCCATTCATGGGTTCGTAATAATGTCACTTGCTTCATTTGTTTTGCGAATAAGACTAGTATTAGCCTGTTCCAGGCTCTCGGTCAGTGTGGACGATCGACGAGCGACGAGCAGCAGGGTCTGGTCCTCCTTTTCGATCGTCCCCACTGACCGAGAGCCTGGTGCCAACAATAATCACTGTGTTCACAAGACACTCAGTTTTTCTCTGCATATCTGTGTTTTCAGTTTCGTGGTAAAGTAGCCGGGCAGCTGAGCAAGCTTCCTGTGGCAGATTTTGACGGCGTGGCAATGAAAGGTGAAGTGCTCAACTCACTGACACAAGCAACTGATGAAGTTGACGAGGATGCTCAGGTAAAAACGTTAACTTCAGTTTTTTCTTTTTTGGGATAGAAGTACGGTAAACTTTAAACTAGAAGACATGCACTGCCTCAAAATAATAAGTCGCTCAGGTGTAAAAAAGAGAAAAGAGGTGATAAGTCAAAACGTAACGTGCGTGGTTAATGGTGTTAAAGAGTACGATTTGGAAAACAGGGAGTGACCCATCATATACCGATTTGTACGTTCTCATTCTTTACCCTCTTGCAAAAAAGGGTCGGTTAGCAGTTCTCGTAAGGTCTCACATAAATGGCTTGATACTCTTTGAGAGGGTAATAGAACAAACAACAGAAACAATGCCCCCTAGTCCCAAAACTACACCATGACCAAGCAAAAGAATTACAAACTTACAAGAGCTGCAGCTCTTCCGACAAAAATGCGTCAGTCGTGTCATATGGAGGTGACTAGTGTCTTCCTGTAGCGGCATGTGTATAGTATTTTGGCACGTCTCGTGGCCAAGAAAGAACCACAAGCTGATACGTTTGCACGTGTTTTTGACAGAACGCCACAGTGAGCGCGTTAGATGAAATGGGTGACTTCCTGTCCGGTAGCGACAGTGCACGTGACGTGGAGAATGTAGCGAAGAGCCTGGGTTCTGCTATTGGCAATGTCGTCGGAGCCTCGATTGACTCGTATCAAAAAGCCGCGAATGGAACTTCCGCTGGAGATCCGGTAAGTAGAGCACATTTTACTAGAAATTTGAATTGGCTGGAAAGCTGTTGTATATTCGACGGCGTATGCGCCGCGCCTATGTCGCATTGGTTATTGTGTTGGCCACTGTATGTTTCTATGGCATGGTATAAAATAGTTATGCCACACTTTTGAGTGATATACCATGGAATATCCGACTTGTCACTTGTATTTCTGTAGTATACACACTCGCCTAAAGGCTGGTGTGTGTACCGAGAAAATTCAAGTGACTCTCATATTCTGCGATATATAACTTTAAAACGTTGCGTAACCAGTGTGTATTTATTTTGGTGTAAGTTTAGCCGTAAAATATCTGCTGTCTTTTCATGTTTGCTTGCAGAGTAAAAGTCGTAACAACACCAAGAACGCCCTCGGTGTAGTGGACAAGGTTAGCGGTGCCCTTCTCAAGCAATTAGCGGCTGGTGACAAACCAAAATCAATATCCTCACCAAATCTGGACTTGTCTGTCGGAAGAAAGACTCTGGACAGCATCAGCGGTGAGGACGATGATGAAGATGCCGAGGAAGGGGAGGGGATGGGGGGAGTCAAACTTCCCGACCCCATGGCACTGTTTGGAGGAGCCAACGCCTCTGTTGAGGAAGGAGCCACTAGTGCCATTGGTTCAACGGTCAGTACAAAAAAGAATAATCTTTAAATACTAAAAAGTGTTTCAGGTTCAAGTCAATCCGAAATGTCAGTCTGTATTATAACTTCATTGTGATTAGTCGGTGTTTTGATTCTTTATGTTGGCCTGTTTTTGGATTACTTAACACTGTCAGTATTAGAGCCACTCCGTGGAGGCGCCACTGCTAATTCCTGTTTATTCATTTACCTATTTACTTATTTATCTATTTAACGAGCTTTCATACGACTATTCATGTATTATATGACTGAGAAAATTGCGAACGCACACGCGTCAATTTTCACTGCTTTGCAAATTAAAAATTTACTGTAACTTGGCTTGCCCTCAGTCAATCAAAAGAAATTAATTTTCACAGTCATATTGTTATGAATATATTTCTCAATTTATTATTGTATTTTTTTATTTCTTGTGTCGGCGACGGTTGATCGACATGTTACCGACAGCTTAAAATTGGTGCCAATTTTTGCAATTATCAATGTTTTTCCTCTTGTTTTTAGCTCTCAGCCATGGATAAGAATCCGTTTGCTTGGGATAACAGCTCAAGCGATTTAAATTCCAAGACAGTTGGTTTATCCCTCACAGATGGTAACGGTAAACCACTGGACTTAGCAGGACAACAACTCGAAATGTTTGTACCGAGGAATCTGAAGATAAATCCAGTGAAAGCCATGGAACTGAACCACTTTGAAGACGGCGATCCGCCCATGCGTGTGCATAAGTTCAATCGCTCAAGCATCGAATCAGCCATCGCTGTAGAAATGAAGTTCTTTCACCCAGATATCAAATTCATGGCGGCCGTGAGGTACGACAAAAAACCAACTGCGAACCACTACGATTTTGCGCACAATTTCCCGAGTCAAACGGAGGCGAAGAAAATGAAGAAACGCCCTCACCCATTCACGTTCGTGATTCCACATGTTCTTATCAATCCGCTGTTGATTAATGGACAGAATGGAAGCGACAATGCCACAGATCTGGCGACACTGCTTGCGAATGTGACCATCAAGCAGTTTTATTTGGGCGTGAAAATTCTAAACAAGGATGACTTGGGTAATGTGAACACAAGCTACGCGCTGAGAATCTACCTGCCTTCGTGCAAAATGTTTAACGAGGATAAAAATACCTGGACGACAAAGGGTTGCAAGGTATGAAACGATTTTGAGGTAGTTTGCACTTATTTAACTGTAGTCTCCATCGCTTAAGATTTGGTGTTTAGAAGACTACTGGCTCTCAAAATATTTCTAAATTTATTCAAAATTAAATTGGTCTTTCTCGATTTCTCGATCGCGTTCTGTTGTAAATTCGCAAATGTGATTGGCTGTCTCGTCGTTTTAAATTTTCAGCAATGGACTACGATCGCTCTATGGCTACAGAAATCGTAATAACCAGGCCATCGTTATTACAGAACGTTCTCGTGTTCATATCGCATATCCGAAAAACCGCTTGTTGTGATTACCAGCCGCTGGTTGAGAAACGAACCTGCGGTTCATGTCAGATGAGCGGAGGAAATCGAGCTTAAATAGTCCTTGTCTAACAGATATTACTGTTGCTACAACAACAAATCACTATTCATGCATACTCTTAGAAAATTTATTTTTTTGATTATTTCGTTGTCATCAGGTTGGACCCAAGACCATCGCGAACAGTACACACTGTCTATGTATACCAGGCGAGGACGAAGAGGAAGACGAAGACGAGGATTTCGAAACGACAACTGCTGCACCAACAACTTTGGCAGCCACACCTCCTGGGTCTGACGGAAACGCGGACTCTCAGTCTGGTAATAAGGTTATCAAGCGAAGGCGCTTCCGGAGAAGTGTGAACAAAGTGTCCATTGCAAGTAAGTATTAACTATCTGTTAGAACACAAGCGTAGGGGAATTTTTATTTTCTGATAGCTGTTGTAGAACAGACACCACAGCTATATCATCTGGCAAATCACAAACAAATGGAAATTATTCAGTTAACCAACCAGAACTGTGGAACTCAACCTGGTGCTAAAGACGGGTAAACACGCAACCGGTGCCAAGTGTGGGAAAACATTCAATCCGTGCTTACCGCGGAAAACAGGCAACCTGTACTAGGCGCGTGAAAAGAGACAATTTGTGCCAAGCGCGGGAAAATATGCAACTCGTTCTAGTTGCGGAGAAACGGCCAATTTGTACCAAGCGTGGGAAAATATACAACCCGGCGTACTAGTTGCGGAAAAACGGTCAACTTGTCCCGAGTGCGGGAAAATGTGCAACCCGTACTAGTTGCGGAAAAACGGTCAACTTGTACCAAGTGCGGGAAAACATGTAACCCGTTGTAAGCTTACTGAGGAAAACAAGAAACCTGTGCTAGGTACGGGAAAGCATGCAACCCTTGCTAAGGAAGATAAAACAAGCGATTTGTGCCATGCAAGCGAAAATTTCCTCATAAATCCACGACAGACTTGTAAAGTGTTAGGGTCTTAGTTATTTGGCGAGAATTCTAACAGGTCAGATCGATTTGGTTGCACTGTTTCCCTTGTACTCTGCTTTTAATCCTAGTTTTCTTTATAGTCACGGGCTGAAGTGGTTAAAATCTTAATTATGAATTATTTGGCTGACTGGTTAATTTATCTTTCTTCACAGGTAGCATGTTCGTGGCGCCAAACCCGATCGACTTCAACAAAGTATTTAACGCTAATCTGGCGGAAAATCCTGTCGCTTTGGCCGCCGTTCTGGGAATATTCGGAGTCTATCTTATACTGGCTATTTATGCCCGAAGAGAAGACAAAAGGGATGTGCATCGGGTATGGAAAATTTGCAATAACTGTCTGCAATAGCACCATACCGTAAACTGCCGCTTACTGAAGAGCCCCCCGATTATGCCTCCCGGTTATGGGTCCATCTACCCGTAAACCAAAAACTACGTCCGATTATAAGACCCCGCGGATATAAGCCCCCTTACCTAACTTGCCTTGTTTTGAATTTGATAACCTACTTTGATCAACACAGCTTCAGCTTGTTTCCAACCGGTTTTTTAATTCCGGTTTTAAGCCCCCTCGGATATAAGCCCTCTGCTTATGAGCCCATCTAAAACCTCTTGTAAAGTTGCACAGGCCCAGGAATTATAAGTGGCTGTTTACGGTATACAGTTAAGCAGTTTTCCCCCTTACCTAATTTCCTATGTAGAGACGTGCTCACGGCTCGTCACGCATCCTCCTCCAGGAGAGAGTGCGTGATGAGCCTGAGGGGCGTGTGCCCAGGAGATTACCTTTTACTCAGCAAGAAACGATGGAGATTCCCGTAAGGGTGAGCGTGAGACCGTAAGTGCCCCTTATGGGAGGTGCCTTCCTTACTATGCCGGGTCTACGGACGTATCTTGATCCCTTCTCCGAGGCCCAAACCTCCTAAGTAATTGCCAACTAGTGCTTAGGGTTTATAAACCCGGCACTAACTAAAAGCACTCTGACATCACTGATCTCTAAATCAATAACGATTAAAACTTGTACCTTACATTCTGTGAAAAAACTCTACCGACTCGAAGAATTCTCCGTTTTCCTTAAGAATCCCATTTCATCAAATTCTAGGCTGGCTTAACTCCTCTTGAAGATAACGAGCCTTTTGATCAGTACCATTACGAAATTACGGTCTACACTGGGTACGGTAAACGAGCAGGTACTACCGCTGAAGTCAGCTTTATTCTGTCCGGTGAGGAAGGTGAGAGTGAACCACGCTTGTTGAAAGATCCCAAACGGAAGACGTTTCAACGACGCGGCATCGACGTCTTTCTGGCAACGTTTCCGGAAAACTTCGGAGAACTGAACTATTTACATCTCTGGCACAATAATGCAGGTACGCTTAACTTCAGGAAATTTGTGCATCGGTGGAATGGAGGGCTTTCTAAGTTTATGCCGAGCGTTGTATAATCGGATCTGAAAGCAAAATCGCGACCTGTTCAGGCGTTTTTCCCGCCAACTGCTTTGAGTTGCTGGTTCATTTTGTCGTTTGTAAAGGCAATACTATGAATGCGGACTGGAGACTGGGGGTGAAATGCAGACTGAGCGTAAACTGCAGACTGCAGACTGTAGACTTTTTAAGTATATATCCTGTTATTTCCATCATCGAGTTCTAACTGTGAACAGGGTTATTCAGGCTCCGCTTAGCCTAGACATCACTCAGGTTAGGCTAAATAACGATCCAGATACCCTGTTTACGGTAAGCTCTCAATGATGGAAATGGTACCACGATTCAATTAAAAGGTCTGCAGTCTGCATTTTATCCTCAGTCTAGATTCTCAGTCTACGTTTTACACAGACCGATTAAGTACACTAGTGCAATTAAGGATTCACAGTACGAGTGGATCTTGAAAATTCTGTCAAAATTGGGCAAACCTTTAGGCGTCGCTAAAATAAGATGTATCGCTTAATTCATTCTTTTCCTTACTATTTCTATGGCAGGTCGCTCACCGTCGTGGTATGTCAGCCGTGTGCTCGTTCACGACCTCAACAACGACAAGAAGTTTTTGTTTATCTGCGAGAGCTGGCTAGCGGTAGAAGAAGGAGACGGTACAGTCGATAGGTTGATTCCAGTGGCAGGCCACGAAGAAATGACGAGCTTCAACCATCTCTTTTACTCCACTACTCAAAAGAACCTCGCCGATGGACATCTTTGGTTCTCGGTTTTCATCCGCCCCGCGAAGAGTCGTTTCACGCGACTTCAGCGCATAACCTGTTGTTTAACACTGCTGTACTGTTCCATGATCACAAACGCTATGTTTTATCAGGTTGGAGGCGAAACCGACCCCGCCTCTACCCTACAGATCGGACCCCTGGCTTTCAGCCCCGCTCAAATTGGTATCGGCATTATGAGCAGTTTGATCATTATTCCTGTCAACGTTCTCATCGTTGGAATCTTTCGTAACGTTGAAGCGAAACCAACGAGAGAGGAACTCAGAGAGAGACGCAGCAAACGAACCTGCTGGTGGTTCCAGGAGTTGTTTTTCTGCTTCTTCGATTTCAACAAGAACGACAAGAACGACTTCATTGAAATCTTGCATACAGGATCAAAACAAGAAGAGCAGTTCTTGGACTTCAGTTCCAAGACAAACTTAGCGGAAAACGATGAGGTCGCTCTTGGTTTAGGCGTCGAATCCGAGGACATCAGTTTCAGAATTTCTAAGCAAGAGCGAAAAGAGGAAATGGAGAAAAAGATGAAAAAGAAAAAGAAGAAGAAGAAGAAGTTGCTGCCGTATTGGTTTCTCTACATCGCTTGGGGCATTTGCTTCCTAACGTGCTTCACAACAGCCTTTTTCTGTGTCCTGTACGGTTTGCAGTTTGGTAAAGAAAAATCAGCCCAGTGGATTTCATCCATGTTGATCTCGTTCTTTCAAGACGTACTCATCAGTCAACCAATCAAAATCCTTGGCATCGCCCTCGTAATCGCCATCATCATCAAGAAACCCCCCGAGGAAGAAGAAGAAGATGAAGACAAAAAGAAGCTCGAAGACGAGGAATGGTTACATGATGGTCCAAGACGAGGTCAGTGCGACTACACCTGTTCAACCCCTCCCCACCCCCACAACTTCACTTTAAAGGTGCTCGGTCACCGGTATTTTCAGTTACTTTGGCTACGTACAAAATTGCCTTTATATTGAAGGAAACCTGAAAATAGCAGTTTACTAAGATAGAAAAACAGCAAAGAGATAATAATAAACCGTAAAGGAACAAGAAAGGTTAAGGATGGAGAAGACTAACAAGGATTGCAAACGACGAACTTGGAAGACGACACACACACACACACACACAAAACCAACATGCGCAAACCGTGACGTAGCTCCTTTAATAAGCGCCACTCGTCTCTCTCCCAAGATGGTAAACAACTATTATTTAATTGTTTGGGGAGAAACAAAAACTAATATTTTCCAACGCAGCAGTGTATCTTACGGAGGAACAACAAAAAATTATGGAAATTAAAAGCGAGGGATCTTGATCTTGTGGTATTCAATGTAAATGAAAAATAAATGTAAACCATAGTGTCTACAAAAAATACTTATTTTCGCAGTTTTCGGCTCATTTGCCGTTGTTAGTTAAATGTCAATTGATTTTCTGTGTTAGGTAGCTATTCCGTTGTTTTAACACTTGTTATGTTTTGGAGAGTACTAATAACATATTGTCGTAATTGATTTCTTTCACAATCGATTTTTAAGGCCCCTAAAGTTTAACCAAGAGGTAGATAGAATCTTAGAATTGAGAGCATGCTTTTAGGTAACGTTTAAGTATTATAGTCTGTGCGTTCTGTTCTGATAGTCATATTTGTTTGTCAATGCTTTCATTTTCCATTTTTATTTTCAGAATCAACCGACAAAAGAGTGAAGCCAAACTCTCTGATTCGTTTACAGCCTCCTGACAAAACAAAATTGGAAAAAGCAAGGCAACTCAGGTACAATGGCTGGCTGTTTTGGTGATTGTTTGATCGTTATTTCTATAGGGTAAAGATTACACTATGTGTACCTAACGATCTCTTGAATATGCGAACATAACTAATAAGGCGCATGGATCGGACTGAGTTTACCGTGTGCGCATGTCGGGAATAGGCGCATGTCTGTAAACAGAACGAAATTGAGCGGAGTAACTGTTTCAATGTATAGGCAATACTTGGATTATATGATAATCTATTGACTTACAAGAACCAAAGCTATTTGCTAACAAGACCATCACTGTTCAAAGGAAATAATTTATCTTCGCCATCTATTCCACGAGGTTTTTATGCTAGTTGGATATGAGCTGACAACGTATATTGTAGCAGGTGGCTACATTCATAGTGTTCGAAATTTCTTAAGGTCATTGAAATATATTTCTAATTTTATTCTGAACAGATGAATAAGCCGAACGTTATCGACTGTTTCGTGCAACGTCAAGTTTATTGAATAAACTAACGACCTTGAGCATATTTTGAAACTGGTTTGAATTGATTTCCAAACCGCTTTGATTTCTTTAAAATTCGTGTACTACAAAAAGCCTGTAATTTTCTGGAAAAAAAGATATGTTAAGACCCTATTTGTCTTCGTGTGGCACGAACCGATTGTTTCTCATAAACCCGTTTATAATCTTATTTTCCAGGTTTAAAGAAATGAAGATGAATGCCATCATCAAGGAAGTTGCACTCTACGTGTTTTTCGTGGCCTGTCTGTGCATCGTCAGCTATTCTCATCGAGATCCAACTTCCTTCGCTTTCAGGGAAACAATGTACAACTCATTTGTGGCGGGTGTTCACGGAGGCAAAAAGAACTTTTTATCGGTACGTAGCGCCGGCGCAGTAGCCGGCGTCAGCGGTTCGGTCACTTAATATTACGATGGACTTTGGGTCAAAGTTCAGTTTAGTAACTATTAGGCAACCACGCCTCGCACACGTGCAGGTGGAGTATCAGTGTTATAATTCGCTTCACGCAGTGCCGTACCATGCTGTTTTGAGTGATTTTCCTTCTTATTCCGCCAGTGGAATTGTAAGTACAGCTAAATCTGTCGAGGGAACACCTAGTCTTATTTAAGACTGGCGCTTAGCTCCGGGTTCCGTTTCATGAAGTGGAAGCCGCTATTGCAGCTCACCACTGGAATTTTTCCTGTGCTCTTCGGAGGCCCCGTCCACATGACGGCGGAGAAATTTGAAAAGGCAGCTTTATTTCTATGGTTAGGCCTACAGTCCACATTAATCCGTCACGAAAACGGAGCTTTTCGAAAACGCTCTTCAAACTGGAGGAATTTGAAATCGATGAGGTCACAATACTCATATGATTTCCCTGTTCGAGTTTTCCTCGAACACAAATCTAAAACGACTGGTTATTGTTACATTTTTTAAATTCCTCCCGCGTGGTGTAGACGGAAAACACTTGATGCGTTTTCAGAGTGAAACCTCCGTTTTCAAATTCAGTCGGTGTAGGGTGGACTGGGCCTCAGGCATATACCGGCCCCTGTTCTTGCATTTGGGTTAAACATAAACCATGAACTGTGGACGTACAGTCTGACCTACTGCATTTAACTCAATCTATAAAACGCCATTGGAAAAACAAGTTACTAATCCTTAGTTGCAGTTTGATTTACCAAGAATTAATTCTGTGTCTTATCGTACAAAATCTAGATTGGAAGCCGTGAAAATTTCTACCTGTACGCCAAGACGACATTGATGAACGCTCTGTACACCACGGAATGGTACAATGGAAACGAAACTGAACCGGGCTTTACTGCGGATTTGACGGCCTACATCATAGGGATGGCGAGATTAAGACAACTCAGAGTCGGAAACCGTGAGTGATTAGCAAAGATTTCTCTCTTTGTTTTCTCTTTTTGATTTGTTTGTAATTCGATCGTAGTAAAATGAGAGTATTACGCTACATGAAAGTAGCGAGATTGGTCTTTAATAGAGCGGATTTTCACTTCAGTGGCCAAACGGCAATTCGCATAACATCTACGTTAAGGGACTGGCTTAAAAAACTTCGCAAACGTGCCTTTGCTTTGAGTTTTGATTGGTTCACTGGATTGTCCGTGCAATATTTGTGATTGGCTCCGTTAGAGCGCACGTGATTACTTTAATTTTGATGTTACGACACAAATGAAAACTGCGCCGTACTGAATGTGGTGTAATTCCGGCCTGGTGCCATACGTGGGTTGAGTTTGTTGTTGGTTCTCGCCTTGCTCCGAGGGTTTTCTCCGGGTTCTCTGGTTTTCTTCCCTTCACAAAAACCAGCATCTCCAAATTCCAATTCAAGCGGGATAGACGTCGCCGCAGTGAAAACCACCTAAGGCTGATGTGTCTTCCTCTCTAAATATTGTACTTTATTTATTTTATTTAAATCATCCAAGACTTTTGACTCTTTTTTAATCGACAGAAAGTTGCCAAGTTGCACCGGACTTAAGGCGTTACATCGACGACTGCCATGACTGGTATGGGTTTTTCGCTGAGGACGATGGCCAGTATGACATCGCATGGGAGTCACTGAAGAACGAGTCTCTCTACAATCCTCCCTTTACATACCAGGCCTGGGAGTTCAACACTTCAGATGAACTTGACACCATGCCTGTTATGGGTAAGAGTGCACGTGAACACACTGTGCGTCTCCGCTAATTTCTAAAATCTCATGATCTGTTGCTATAATTAATAAAGTTAAGGCTGACCGGGTGAGGTATCCGGAGGAGGCGGTCTGTATTAAGTTACTTTAACAACTAACCAGCACTGAAACCCTTAACCTTTACAGTCAGTACACTCCAACCATGAACACTTGGTATTTTTTGTACATTTTTTCAGTGACCATAGAATGCGGACTCTTCCTTTTAAAAAGATCATTTAGTGTATTTACACTTTAAAAATGCTAACATTACACATTAAATGAAGAGCCTTTATTCTATAGTCATAAAAAAAAAAATAACACAAAAAAATGTCAAGTGTTCACGGTTTGAGTGTCCTTATTGTAAAAGATGTTGAAAAACATCAAGAGAAACACATGTTACAAAAACTGTGAAACGGCTTCTATTTGAATGTTACCAAATCTGCAGTATGTCTTTTTGATAAACAGTACCCATGAGAGGTGTACTACTCGACATATCAACTGTCAAGAAGTGTTCCAGATTAGTGATATCCCAGGAGTCCAGTACATTCTTAGTTTGGGGATAGTAGGGGGGAGGGGGGGGGGGGGGGGCGGGCGGGAGGGCAAGCGCTATTATTGAAAAGGTGGTTGTTTACAATCTACTGTAATCTAAAATGGAATTTATTAGAAGGTAGTTGCAGCCCACTGTATTCCAAAAATAAAAAAAAAACTATGAGAGGATGGTTTTCAATCCATTGAAATCTAAAAGAGATAGTATGGCACATTTATAAAGAGCTCGCGTGCATAAATATAAGAGATAACTAAGAGGTCGTACCACAAAGTGAACTGTGCCTTTTCTTTATTTTCTGCGCTTTAGGATACGTATCTACATACGGTGGAGGCGGATTCGTCGCTGACTTAGGATATACTAGAGAGAATGCCACTAAGATTATTGAGACATTGGAAGCGAATAACTGGATAGACGCACAAACCCGCGCTGTCATCACTGAAATTGCAACGTACAATCCAGTGGCAAATCTGTTCTGTGTCATGACTCTAGTGGTTGAATTCCTTCCCACTAATGGCGTTTTCCTGTTCACTGATCTCAAGATTGCTCGTCTCTTCACCTTTGGCGGTGGTTTCGAAACGTTCCTCCTGGTTTGCGAATTTTTCATTCTGTTGTTCTTTGGCGTGTTTATCTATCAAGAGCTGAAGCAGCTCTACAGACTACGCAAAGGTTACTTCAAAGAGTTCTGGAACTACGTGGAGTTTGCCATGATCATTTTGGTGTTCACGTGTGTTGGAATGTTTTTCACTCGCACGATGCTCGTCAACCAAGCCATTACCAGCCTCGAAAACAACCCTGGCAAATACGTCAGTTTTGGCCGAGTGGCGTCCTGGAACGAAGTATTCATGTATATGGTTTCGTTAGTGGTATTCACCGCTTGGATTAAAGGAATCAAGCTTCTACGATTCAATCGTCGGATCACGATCCTTGCGCAAACTTTGAAAGGCTCTGCCGGTCCTCTGGCTGCCTTTTCTGTGGTCTTCTTGGTGTTTTTCATTTCCTACTCGCTGTTCGCGTTTGCGGTGTTCGGCAAGGACCTTTCTGAGTTTTATAACTTTGTCTCCACGTGCGAGACCGTGATGGGAATTTTACTGGGATCGTTTGATTACAGGGCCATTGAGGAGGCGGCCCCTATTCTGGGGCCCATATTCTTCTTCACCTTCATGGTCTTTGGCACGTTTATTTTGATGAACATGTTCCTTACCATTGTTCTGGACGTGTTTTCCGAAGTGAAGGAGGGCATAGACGAGCAGGAAAATGAATACGAAATCGTCGACTTCATGATAAGGCGCTTTAGAAAATTCACCGGCATGCAGCCAAACAAGGTAATGGTGTCCGACGAGCCGCTAGAGAAGAAGAACATTGAAGAAGAAATGAATAAAGACTTGATGGCTTTAAAGATCAAGAAGAAAACGATGGCCAAGCGGAAGTTCAAGCCTATGGACTTGGTTGCTCAGCGCTTTACCAGACTGGAGTCATCTCTGAGCGGATTCTACTGCGAGGAGTGGGCGGAGGAACGCTTGCTGGATCACATTGTCGAGCGGCGGTGGGGAGTAAACGCGGAGGCTGCCTACGCTGAAGCTGACGCGGAGCTGAACGAGGAGCAGCAGGTGGAAGAGCTACGTCTGGATATGTACGCGGCGGCTGAGAGGTACGACGCGGATGAAGACGACGGAGCTTTCAATCTCAGCTTTGAGGGGGACGTGTTTTCTTCTTGGTATTCCACTGACGCTTGAAGAGCTTGCTGCTCAGAAACCTAACTTCGGCGTGATCTTGTGATGTGACATGCACAGCCTATAAACTGCAAATTAATTTCAACTAACTGTAAATTGTGTCCCTGAATTAGGTAGCAGAAATTGACACAGTATCCACGGTCATTTATAATTGTAAGTGCTTCTGGATCTGTGATTGAAAACACTGTCAAAAACGTCTGCAAAAATAAAGATATGCATCTGTCCTGTGAAGTCGTAAAATGGGACTACTTCTCGACGTAATAATTATGCATTACTTAAGTGTTGGAATAATGTCTGATAGGGTGCACTGTAATGTCTTCAATTTAAACAAATTGTTGCGTGTACATATACCATTGATGTGGGGATATATCGGTTATTTGCACACGATGACGTAGTTGCTTATCTCAGATGAGTACATAGCAAGCTGATCTTATAACATATATATCAGATTATCGGTGAATAGTTTGGTTTTAGTTTTTTATGTTAACGATACTTTGTAAATAGGCATGCATTCTTAATTTCTCTCACACAGGGCGAGTCAAATCTTTTTTGGAATGATCTCTTTGTAGGAACCTCAGAAAGTAGCGAATAACAATTCAGTTCTTTGTTATTTGTTGGACCTTTTCGGCGATACGGCGGCCATTTTGAATGCTGTTGTTTCAAGCGGCTATTATGGGAAGCTTAGGGGGCAAATATATTCTAATTTGCCCCCTAAGCATCCCATAATAGCTATTTGAAACGATAGAATTCAAAATAGCCGCCGCGTGTCCCCGAAAAAAGTCCATTAAAGAGTTCAGCCCACAAGCTTTATTTTAAACGTCGCAAACGCTTGTAACCTTGGTCAGCTCTCTCTGTGTCTGAATTCGTTCTACTAAACACAATAAAGCTTTCTTTACGGTTTTTCGTCACTGTGTATTTCTTTCCTAACATTTTATTACCAATCGTGACTGGCGCGCTGACACGTTTTCCCGCGTTTTGTATTAACTTCGAGTTTTGATTGGTTAACTGGACTGTGTGGTAATTTTTGATTGGCCAAAGTGATTACTTTGGCTTTTATAAGTCTGTTTTTATGGACCTTCTATATTGGATGCGAGGACAAGCAAAATAAAAATCCAAATAAAACGAGTGACACATTTGAATTCATGATTGACTTTTTATCATGGTTTCTTACGCCCCGTCCACACTACACCGGGGGAACTTGAAAACGCAGCTTTATTTCTACGGTTAGGCCAACCGTCCACACTAATCCGTGACAAAAACGGAGCTTTTAGAAAACGCTCTTCAAACCGAAGCGCCCGCCGATGCGTGTTTGTACAGTCAGTAAAACATGACAAGTTGGACTTCGCACTTTCGTGTGAAAACGTACATCGAACTCATATAATATTTCTAATTTTTAAATATGTTTAAGGTTGATAAATGTTTGAGAACATATTAAAAGCTTAGCGGAAAATATGTGAATACAGCAGAAATAATCAGCAAAGTCACGATGACCCTTTCTTTAATCAACTCAAACAACGATTTCGATTTTTTTGGCTGAGTTATCAAAACTCCTTGTCTATTTCATTTTCGCAGGATAAATTTTCACTACGTTAAAGAAACACACATGATGTTGGTAGCCTTTTGGCGTTGGTGAAAATTGTTGCAGCATCTTAGCACAAAAGACAACGAAAGAAATCTTTGTCAAGATTTGTTGACAATTGAAAACACCGACTCGGATTTGAAAGTGCACGCGCTGCACTATGCAAATGAGCTACTTAATGTACGCGTCAGACTTTCCTTTCAAAAACTCTTGCAAACTCGCCAAGCAAACAGAAACAAAAAGGAATTATCAAAAACATGGTTTGGTTATGATTAAGCATTGCTGGGGAAACTCAAAAATTAACTCGATATCAGAATAAAGAGTTTTCTTACATACTCAACTTTTCTTTACAGAACAAACGCAAATTCTTACTCGTACAGCTAGCGCGCAGATATTCATTCACAGCGCGAAATTGAAGTCTTGTTTTCGACCCTAAAAAGCTCACCTTTAGCATTAGTTCAGAGCATAAAACTACATATAAGAGCCCTGGTTCTTATTCCCTGCCATTGCTGTGAAAAATCTGCAAGAGAATCTCACCATTTGATCCGGCAACATGACAGCATCCACGCGAGAGCCCTCGACATGTCCGTGGATCCGCGCGAATATATGACGTCAGGATGGCGCAATTTGTTCTAAAAACAGAAAAATTGTCCCATATCATAGGTGCGCGCGGATCCCAAGACTTACGGTCTCCGTCCCTGGTTATGGCTCCTGGATTAACTTAATTCTTGGTGAGTAAATGAGCTTTTGTATCTCGTTTTATGAAGACTGTATTAACATATGGAAGTCTTAGTGTATTCTGGTCGCTCTTCCTCAATTCTAGTAATCACAGAAAGAGAATGGAGTGTAGGAATTGAGAAGCCGCCATGCATATGCCGTGTTTTTCATGCATAAGAACTATTAGTAGAATTCTACTAATATACGAACGCAAATGCTGTAATCTGATTGGCTGAGCCATTGAACACTATCAGCCATTATATTAGTGTGTAGTGGCTGGAGGTCGTCTAGGAAATGACGACTTTTTTTTTTCGTTTTTCCGAAGTTTTAGAGGACAATTTTGATTCAAATGGATAATTAAATTCCTGAGAAGTCTAAACGAAGGTCATTTACGGTTTCTTGGCTTTTAAAAAAGTTGAAATTATTGAAAGAACTGATGCACGCCCGCACACAACTTCAATCTGAGCGATCTTCTTCAGGCGCAAAGTTTAATAATACGTCAAAAAATAATTGGAAACCGCTATTTGAAGTACATTTTACTAAGAACTCTACTAAAACAATTAGATTATTCGCTCTCGGTTTCTATGAGGTGATAGTTTATGAGGCCGATAGGAATCTTGAGCTCATAATCTAATTGTTAAAGAGAGGGGAAAGAGCGCGGGCTCCTTTCACAAACAGCGGCTGTTGATTGAGCCTTGGTTTAGGACTGCAGAAATTTTATTTACCACGGGCCAATCCTGTAAGAAGACCAATTTGTTAATTAACGCAGCATAAATTGAAAGCATTAAAACTTTCCCCACCTCCAACATTCTACCTTTGAGCCTTGCTATCTCGAACTTTCCGCCCGCCATCTTGAAGTATTTTCCGTCTCCCTTAACTGGAGTTCACTGGTAGTGTTGATGTCTTTGGTGAACTAAAAGCGTAGGTGCTCAAAGTACTAGTGGGCTCTATTTTCAGCCGCTGCTCGGGAAACAAGCCCGCACTCCTCCTCCGAGCCTCGCGGGACGTGGGGGGAGGGGAGCGGAGACAAAGACCGGACGCGACAGAGAGGCGAATATCGAGCAGAGGCCCAGAAGGGACTCTTGTAACATCCAGAGTCCATCTGACAATTTGGAATAGACGACACCAAGGATTGTTATCATTGTTGAAACCATGTTTTGATTTCTTATACAACGGAAAGGGTTATAAAATTTAGTCATGTAGTTAAATCAAAACGCAGTGGACAGCTTATATATGAAGGCTAATTAGGCGTGATGTACTTAATAATCAACGAAAACTGAAGATCTATGTCTCTAGAGGCTGATGCTAGGCCTTAGCATGCCTTAGGTTTTTAAAGCAGAAAGCCTCAATAAAAGCGAAAGCTTCAAGTAAAGCGGTTAATTGCTGCTAATTAACGGGGCTTTTGTAAAGCTCGGAAAATTTCCGCATAATTAACTGGGTTTAGAACAGTCACATTAACACGTTCATAAGTTAACAAAATAAATAGTTTCAGCGCTCTTAGCTACGCACGTAGAGAGAGATGTTTATATCAATGAGATCACCGAATTAAGAAGCGAGTTTTTTTTCCTCACGTCTAAAACTATGAGCTACTCAAATTTCAAAACAATTTCTTCACATCTCTGAAAAAATAAAAGGTCAATATGTCAGACCTTTTGTCTATTGAAGAAATGGAGCACACAGATTGTCACGAGAGATGCGGAAATTTAGTTTTGAGACAGTCAGTTTATACATGAACCTGATTAGGTCTAAAGAAGAAATGGTAGGCATTATACTGACCTCGACAAAGAAGCCTTTTTTCATTTTTTGTAGCACTGCCTATTATGACTTTGTAGTTACTTATATTCCAATCATTAATGCAAGAAATCAAATACACACTTAAAAGAGTCTGAACCGACGCGACAGTGTTTTTGAAAACTTGATTTAAATTATTGTGCTCATCAAATATTTGTTGGAGAGGTCCAAGCAGTACGTTTTCGCAGCTCTAGTGTTTTTTAGAGAGTTCTAGGCAGTGATGATGACATTTTGTCCGCCAAAGTGACCGTTTTAAAACTCCAAAGCTCAAATTAATCGTTTCAAAAGTTGCAGATTGCAGTTCAATGTCACCAATAGATTCCACTTTCACTATTTTAAGACAATTGTCATAGGCCTTCGAAAAGTTTCGTTTTCAGTCGAGTATTCGTTAAAACAACAGCACCACGACATACACTTCAAAAATAGCCCTCCAACATTCCCAATCAGAACAATAACAAGGGCAGGAACACCAAACCGGTCATCTTCATGCGATGCCAAATAGTAAGCAGTTATCATGGCAATGTTCTCCACGGTGAAAAGTATGTGCCAAGAGATCGCTGATATATTTTGGACCGCCACGGTGAAAGGCGCACTGCCCCGGAGCTTTTTTAAATAGTAGGAGTTGTAAACGAATAAGTAGAAGGGAGAATACGCGAAAATGAATATAAACATGTCTTGCTTTCGTTTCGATCGCCACAGCCAGAATCCGATTAAATTGATTATAAGCCAATGGACAAAGAAAACAAGAAGAACCCACCACGGAAACAAACGGGTGAAAAAGATGATGGCCAGTGTCCGGGCAGCGATAGTTCCAGCATTGCTGAGGAAGATTAGCACACCGTGTGCAAACTTCATGCTGTAATTTGCAAATTCACGCAGAAATTCCATGGACGTGAACATCCAGACAAGCGAAAGGAAGGAAATCGGCGCGGAGATCCACTGGATAAGTGCAATTTTATCGCCGCTCTCTACGCCATGTAACATAACATAGACTTGTATTATCAGCTGCGGAGCACTCTCCAAAAGCCCTTCCATCATTTTCAAATTGAGCGTGTGAACGTACAGGTAGTAGAGGCGATCCTTCTCGACGAGCAGCCCATTCTTCGACTTCCAAAGCTCTTTGAAGCGACACACGCAAAAGAAGAACAGCTGAAGACTGTGTAACGGCGGACCCATGCACAAGCAGCTGAGAGTCACATTGATACCGGTGCTACGGAATATCACGTCAGGATTGGCGGTTGGCTCTAGCCGTTCGACATCGTCTGTGTCTTGTGCCCATGCACGGCTGGTAGTTGCAATGATCGACCAAACACACAGCACGGTGAGAGTGATCAGTGTTATGCTCAGACTCACTGCAAACCACTTTTGATGGCCGCGTTCTTTGTATTCCAGACTGGTTAGAATATCGGTAGTGGTGTCCGCTATTGTTAAAATAGCTTGGAAAAGGAACAGAAATGTGTGGTGCCACTTTAAATGCACTTCTGCCATTGCGAAGGCTTATTAATAAGGGAACATTTAGCTGCAGCAGGAAAACCTTGTCAGTCTGGAGGTTATCAGCGATTATTTATAGCACTTGAATTGGACAATGGAATATCGTGTCAAGCCCTCTGACGTAAATCAATTAGTCCATAACGGTCATCAATTGCAGGAATCGGGGAGGGACTATTAAGCCTGGTTCTCGTGTGCCTCCGACATACCTGGAACGGCCTGGGACACCGTTACGGCATATGTGAACATTTATCGCCGAATCATAATCTGTCCCAGGCAATGACCGCCGGCTTGCCTGCGAAGTTGAGCTGAGTTCAACTTCGCAGGCAAGCCGCCGGTTGTCGGCGATGAAAATATTTTATGTGAACATCATCTGCGGACGCAACGTACTCCAGTAAGACGATTCGATCCACATTTATAGGTGAAATGGTTGAAAAATTGCGCCAATTCGATTTGCATTTCGCGCAAATTTGAGTATGTCGGCGATCCATCGCAGGGGGACCCACTGGAACAGATCGCCGAAAGTTGTCAGTTGTAACCGGCGACTACGTCGCAGGTAGGTCGGCGGGATATAAGAACAAGGCTTAACACCTTGGAATGAAGAGAAACTGAAAACTTGTTGACCCAATGATTGAGGCCTTGTAAGAAAGTATGCCTTATGAGGAAAGTAAACCCTTTCACGTCAGAATTTCGGACCGAAAGGTCCGTAAGTAAGTACAGAGCAGGAATTTTCTCAGCTATTTAAAGATTAAACGTTCTTCGACATGTTCGAATTATTCATTCGACTGGAAGCCATGACCATGGCATTTTCAGATTTCTAGATTTCTATATCAGTTGGAAACGATATGCTCTGCATAGAGCGGGTGTTTTACAGAAATTTTAAAGATTTGACATTAAAATATTTTATCTCTGCAAGAGACTATGAACTCTTGATCTTGATTTAGTTCAGTAGAATGAAGGAACTAGGACCTTGCTCCCCCCATCCCCGTACCCCTCGTAGATGGGAACCACTAGACCCTCCCAGGGATACCATCCCCGGCCCTCCTCCCTTTGCATTACATTCAGTGCGCGAACAGTCTTGGCTTTGAAGAAAAAGAAGACAGAAAAGTAAACTTTCTGAGAACTGATCATGTCAGTTCAGTTGAAATGGTTTGTGGTAATACGATTCCCGTGTGGATGGGATGAGCGAGTGCACAAAATGAGGAACTACGAATATGACGCACAAGAAGGAGAGTTTATAATACAATAATTATAAGACAATCGGATAGAACGATCGATCTAAATTCGAATTAAGTTTGACGTTTGACCCGACGGTCGGGTTTTACCCATTCAGCTCCGTTTGGATCGACTCAAATTGCAATTTAGTTCGTCTTCGACGCTTGACCTGGGCTTAAGCTGAGTTAAACGTTCCAGCTTTCTGATCAGTATTCCGGCGTCCCATCATTCCTGAACATTCTTAATTTTGCAAGGTTTTTGCGGCTCGCAATCTGCCGCGACGTTTTCCTGTACACGACGATGTTCGTCTTTTGTTTGTACTTCCTTTGCTTTTTTTTTCTAAGAATATTTTGCTTCAGGGCAGAAGAGACAATTGCATTGCGTAAACAGGAAACAAGGGAGACAATTGCATTGCGTTAACAGTGGGCTTTAATAACTCATTCAGTGATCCATGGAAACTTCCCTTCAGCAATAGTTCCTTCATTCCGTCACCGATTTCGAGGAAATCGCGGATAGTTTGTCATTTCGTGGCCCTGTTTACACTCTTTTTTTATAAGGATATTGTTTTTCCTGCCGAGGCTGAATATTCTTAGACTGAAAATATTCTTGTGAATATTCTTGGATTATAGCGTATAACATTTCTGTTTCCGAATGTATTTGGTGTCTGGATGGTATTAAAGTAATTTTGTAGCCAGCCTGCAGGCATTTAAGCCTGACCTGACGCACATAACCTCTTGCACACACGGTTAGTGCTCTTCTTGTTGCTTTTTGGTTAGTTTTGCCGTTTAGAGAAAGGAAGAATTTTATTCGGTTTAGTTGGAAACGTATAACTGTATTGTGTCAACAAATTTTGTCAACACAAAATTACAGTTCTTTTGAAAATCTCAGCCTTGGGTTTATTCTTAAAGTATTCTTACTGATTTTGCAAATTTCAGCCTCAATATTCTTTTAAAACGTATTCTTATAAAAAGAAGAGTGTAGTTATTCATAGAAGATATTACGCAGCAGCGAAGATATGAACTTATTTTCTAGTGGTGAAAACAATATTTTACGAAAGAGTGCAGCGAGTGAATGAAAATTGACTTTTTCTCGTGAAGGATTCAGAGGGCGGCGTTTTAACAAAGAGGGTGGGGGGGGGGGGGGAGGGGAGTAAAAAGGTAGCGAAGAATGTTGGTCATTTTAACACCACCACAAGCAACGGCGATGCTTTCCGCTGTAAGCGGAGCGAGTTTGCCTTCTCCAGTCTCTTTGTTGCGTGTCTTTCAACAATATCAAACATGGTTTAGAGATTACAAATCCAGAATAGCGTGACTTTGTGACGTAACAAATATCACACGGTTGTCATAAGAGATCATGAATGAAACTGACATAAGCTTTACAACTTCAGTCATTTTGAGATAACTTACACTCATTTTATCAAGCTTTTAAAACTCAGGCTATGTTCGAACGTTTATCGACACCGTAGGTCTTTGGATAAAATAGTAATAGAAAAAAGAATCGCCGGCTTCTACAAGCAGTATATTACGTAGTTACTGAAGGCAAGTTAGTAGAAGGTAAAGACTGTTTAATTGTTTGTAGATAACCAGATATTTTCAGATCTGCTTGGTCTTTATTTCCCATATTTTGAAACACCTGGTCTACTAGCTGAGATGTGGAGACCTTTAAATTATCACCTAGGATTCTTCCTCGAGGTTTTCGACATCGTTGTCAATGTAACAGTGTTTAAAATTTATTCAGCGATCAATTTAATCTTGTTCGGTGTTTCAACAATTAGATGTTATTTGATTATTTAATGTTTCCTGCATGTCATAAATAATTAATCTTCGCACGGCAATTGGAGGCGAAAAGTATGTTTTAGAGTACAGATAGTAAGTCGAGCATATTTTGTCGCGAGGAACGGTTCCGCTCTGGTAACGATTTTGGCGTTGAACAAGGTTCAAAACGGCTGAAAGTTCAAAAGGGACACGTGCTAAATATGATATCGAGGCAGCCTGCGCTCTGTTTATTTCGAGTAGCTAAAGCGTCGTAGCACGCACAACTCCAATTTCACGTCCTTTCTATCGTAGTTTAAGTTGGTAAACCTTTATCGTTTACAGAGGGCTCATTTAGACGGCTCGTTCCTACGACTAATGGCTGGCTCGGTGTTAATGCTGGCTGCATTCCTGACAATCTACGCAAATATTGGTTTTGTTCGAGGTGAGTAAATTAGTATTTCCCGCAAGAAATCATTGTTTTGTGTAGAATTAGAAATCATGATCATAACAATCGCGTGTTTCTGATGTTTATATTTTTCGATTGTTGAGCGCGTTTCGATGTCATATGTCGAAGAAATCAGCAGCTGACATTCCTTGCTTTGTTTATGTTTTTAAAGCGGGTAATTTCACGCCTCTGTTATTTCACCGATCGTGTGGCTCGTCGCGTTCCCTTGACAAGCTTTCTCAGGCCTTTATCCACCCACACAAAATTATAAAGTTTTATCTCGACTGAGAGAATCAAAAGACAGGATGTTATATAAGATCACAGATGTGCATGTACAGACTACCAAATTGCTTTTCAAACTAATGCGGTTGTGGTGTCATGCATACAGCTGGCATTTTGTTTTGTATTGTTTTCGTTCTGCTCTGTTGTGATTTTCACTTATGACTATAGTACGCGTAACGTGACAATGATGGATACTGCATGTATATGTCGTGTCAAGGACACTATGTAACAAGAGCCAAGGAAGCGGAAATTTTTGCAGTGTTTATCCAGGCTCCAGAAGTTTTTTCTTGGCTAGATGTGAGCCGCGAAGTCGTTGTTACGACTTTCTCACTTCAGTAGCAGAAAGAACAGGATTTAATTATTGGACAAAGTGCACTACAAAGCGAGATGAAAATTTACCTCGGTTACTCAACATCCCCCCTCTGAGCTACTACCCCGCTAGACCTTACTGATAATTTAATAGACATTTTCCATTGAAATTCCCTTTCCCCTGGCCAAAAATGGTATTGGAATGCCCCATCTTAGGGTGATACTGCACGATCACGTATTACAACCCCCAAGACATAAATGGGAAAAAGAAGTAGTGGAAAAGAGAGAAAAGAATCACCGTCGAACGACAGCTTTCAGCTTCCACTGGGTCCAAAATAATTTTTTTTATATAACCTATATTTAGCTATAAAAGTGAATAAATTTTCACAAGGAAAAGGCGTTGTTTTTTGTTCCACAACAAATACAAAGAACGGTGCTGTTGGTTGATGTCTTGTGGAACGCTTCATTGTGACCTCGAGTGGTATTCAAGCATCGATCCCATTTCATTTATTTTGCCACCTGTCACCTCCTTGTTCATTTATTTTTTATCACTGTCATTATTATAATGATGATGGTGATGATGATGATGATGATGATGATGATGATGATGTAAATCCTTGGTGATGTAAGTCTTGCCCTTTTCACTTATTGTGCCAAGAGCTTAGGGCAGTCACAAGTCTGCTGGTTTAGTTGATGGATACAGTCCTCCTAAGGATATGTGAGCAGTTCCAAGGAGGACGATCTGTATCTCTGTTATTCCGATGTTGCCTGGGATCTTGCCAAGTATTACTATCATTATTATTGTAAATACTCTTTTTCTTTGGCCATTGTAGCTTAATAAGAAATAACAAGCAAACTGCAGTGATAAACATGACAATAAAACGCATGTTGGAAAACAAAATTCATTTAACTTGACATTTTGTATGTTTCAACATACATCTTCAGATGTGACCATTTAGAATAGAAGTAACTACTAAATTTTAAATTTAAGATAAGTAACTAATTAACAATAACAATGACAGAAGCTGAGAAAAATTTGCATATTATTATTGCATATTATTATTATTATTATTATTATTATTATTATTATTATTATTATTATTATTTGCTGTAGTGAACAGAATAAAATTGAGAAAAACAGAAAGAGGGGGGGGGGGGGCGGATAGAGAGAAAGTCTTAAAACAATTATATTAGATTCGGTTTTTGTGATATCCAGAATAATCAAGGTCTCGGTAAGGGTTATCAGCCTCAGCCTTCAGCTTTGGCTGATAACCCCTACCTCGACCTTGATTGTTCTGGATATCACGAAAGCCTCATCCAATAATTGTTTATAAATTGTAGACGGCTTCCTTCCTTTTTTCCCTTCACACCCTGCACTTTATATTCAGTCTCCTAAAATACGACTAACTTCGAGTCTGTCAATCGCTGATTAACGGGAACGAAGATTTCGTTAAATTTTCTGTAACTGTGATCTTGTTTTGCAGGGTTCAGCTTTCTAGAGAATCCCGTTTCATGCGAGCCCAGGCGGGTGGTGATGCCGCTTGACGCTCCTCGGCATCGTTACGTGCCTTACTTTATTGACGATGTCTACCGATGCAGTGGCGGCTGTGGCGGTATCTCCCCTGATACGTGGCAATGCGTCGTCAAAACTCAGAACAACGTCACTGGAGTTGTGTTGGAGCTAGCTACCAATGCCCAAAAATGGATCACGGTCGTAAATGACACGAGTTGTGAGTGCGCGTGCGTGACGAAGGCCGGAGACTGCTCCGAGAATGAAGAGTTTGTGGAGAGTAGATGCAGTTGTGAATGCAAATACCCGGATCAACCTCCGACCCCGTGCCCGGAGAGATTCAGGTCAGTTTGAACTCCTTATGTGCGTCAATCTTTTTTTACGAAAATAAGCTGAACGAAAGCGTGAGTGGTAACGAGGGACCGGTTCTAGGCGCGGTTCGGGCAACCACGCACCGTTTACAAGGGTCTTCATGATTCGCCAAACGAAACAATAGATATACAACACAAACAATGCCCCTAGCCCTAAAAACAAAAGAGGTGCAGATTAACAAGAACGAATCAAAATAGAAGTTTTAAAGAGGTGCAGGTCATCTGCGCGGTTCAAAGGCGAAGTGTGTGGTTGTCTTCCAAGAAACACGTTCAGTGATATTCCTTAATATGAAACAATCTGTCATTGGAACAGCAAACCTCTTCTAGAAATTTATAATACAGTTTGAATTCCTCACGAGCTCTGATTGCCTGAATAGCTTTGTTTGACCAAAGTATGAAACATGGAAAAGCATGCTTTATTGTTTCTCGCACGTTATCTATACAATAAAAAATAAATAAACGTAAAGAAGCCAAAACTATATCAAGACTCGACACATGACCATGTGTTATACTGTATTGATACTCCAGGAATTTTGTAACACGGGAAAAAGCATTCAAAACACATTCGTCTGCCCCTCTTTTTTTCTAAAATTATCTCGTACTTTCAACTGAACTTCTGTTGTGTTTTGTAACAGTCTATAAATAGCTCGTGCTTCGTTATTCTTAATATCTAGGAATAGTTGCAAAACTTTCTTAACGTTTCTCCGTCGACAACAACCTTTAAGAAAAGAAGTACTCACCACAATTGTACACTCACGCCTTCGTGAATTTGTTTCGTTATGTGGAGAGAAGTTGAAGATGTCACTCGCTGTTTTCTTTTTATTTCCCTTAGCTGGAATCCCTTTCGATGCGAGTGCGAATGCGCTGGACCAGTAGCATTTTGTCCCGCTGCAAAGGTATGGAGAATTTCAGATATGATTCCACGAATGAGACGATAACTGTGATTGGTCTAGAACAGGCAAATTTATCGTTAATTTTGAATTTGCACTACCGGGAAATTAATACAGGCACTTCGTATTTTTTTCAAAATAGCCGTTTTCACGATTACCATGCACCAACCAATAGCGTAGCTCCATCTTTCTGTATTCCTCGATTTGCTAGGACGAAGGGTTAACGCTCGAAACGTCAGCTTTCGAATCTCTTTACGGTGGCCAATTCACATTATCAACCCAGTTGATAAAACCAAATCTTTTCACGATTAGGTCGTCTCATTTGCCTTACAATATAATCCACCATGTAGGTGAGGAAATTTCGAGCAGTTTTCTCTAGTTTCTACCCGAAATTAATATTACCTCGCATCCTACTTTAGATTACATTGTAATGCAAATTAGTATAAATCTACTAACGTTCTATCACGAATGCCGTTCGCTGATTGACTACGCTACTCAGTATCTATTCTGTGATAGATAGTGAGTAGCGTAGCAGTGTGTGCTTGTTAACAAAATGACGGCCGCATCTTGGTGTTTCCGAAGTGTCTTTGAAGAGGATTTAGATAAAGTTTTGAACGACTAGTAGATTTATACTAAAACAATTAGATTATGAGCTCGAGATTTCTATCGCGTGATAGTTGACTCGGGTTGCGCCCTCGTCAACTATCACGCGATGGAAATCTAATTGTTTGATAGAAAAGTTAACTGTGAAAGGGGCTACCTAAAAGCTCGTGTAATTTAGAGATAATTTTCCAATATATTTTTTTTAATTATTTTTATTTATTTTTTATTTATTTATTTATTTTTTTACGAGAATAATACAGACCATTTTCGCTCTCAGAACCTTTGGCACAACTCCCTTATAAGAATCGATAACAGACCAATCTACAAAAAATGGCAGCAAAAAGGGATTAACAGGGTTTCGCATTTGATGAAAGATTCAGACACCTTCCTATCCTTTTCTGAATTCAAAGATCGGTATGGTATCACTGAAACAAATTATCTTGCTTTTTATGGGCTGTTATCCGCTTTAAAAAAAATCAAATACCCTTACACAATAATATTAATATACAATACGAAAGCTTTTATACGAAATTTATGAAAGCAAGTAAACCAAGCAGACAGGCCTATAAAAAAGTAATTGGTCTTAAACAAAGGTGTCCAACCAAGAGTCAAGAAAAATGGGCTACGGATTGTGCCTTTGAAGCCCATGAACCAATAGACTGGAGTGCGGCGTACCAGCTATCTTTTGAGTGTACAAAATCTATAAAACTAATTGTATTTCAATTCAAATTGCTGCATAGACGACTGGCGACTAATGATTTTCTTTAAAAAGTAGGAATAAAAGATAACGATCTCTGCAGTTTCTGCAAAACTGATAAGGAAAGCCTAATTCATCTTTTCCGGTCCTGTAGAGTTGTCTCTACCTTCTGGCAAAACTTTAAGGAGCTTCTTGTAAGCCAAAATCTTGTGTTGAGAACATACAACCTTTCTTTAAATATAGTCTTAGGCCTAAGGCCAGACAAATCAAAGAATAAACAGAAACTTAATTTTAATTTTCTTGTGGCGAGATATTATATATGGTCGTGTAGGACACGCAACTTGCAAAAAAAACATTTCTCTGTCTTTCTGGCATGTTACAACAGCCTCAAAACTGGAGCAGCGTCAAATGATAATCTTTAGAAATCTAAGTGGGTGATAATAATAATTAAGCGTATTTACCAACAAGCAACTGTATAAAAAAAAAAAAAAAAATGAAGAAAACCCTAAGGCTAACACTGTGCACGGATATTATTGTACTGTAGGTCAACCTTAACAAGTGTTGCACTTGTCAGTATTGTAAGTAACGTGTATTGTATGTAAGTAGTAAGTAGTCTTTTTAATTAATTAATTAATTAATTAATTAATTAATTGATTAATACAATGTAACTTATTGTAGTGTAAGTAATGTAAGTAATTGTATTGTTAGTAATTATCCAGTAAGTGATGTAGGTAATTGTCCCATAAGTAATGTAAGTAGTTGAACTGTAAAAAAAAAAAAAAAAAAAAAAAAAAATTTCCAATATTTCTTGTGGTACACGTGACACATAATCCTTTTCGTGCCCAAGTGGCACATAAGCTGTCACCAATGTGGTCAAATGCTGTCTGTCGGCTGCCCATCGTTGGATTTGGCTCCTGGTCCGGCCAACCGCTCTCAGTTCTTATTATAGTGTAAGTCATCAAATGCACTTGTCTTCATGCATACGATTAACTGTACCCAACGGGATAGTAAGGAAGGTATTATGTCTCTTTTCTCAGAGGCCACTCAGATCTCAACTCGGTTTTGTTCCCATTATTTACCACCAAAAAATTTCCACTCGCTGCAAATTTCCCCTCGTGCCCGCCATTTCGGGGTGTCCGACCTAATTTTTTTACTACCTTCACATATCAACTCCAGTGTTTACTCCCCAATCTTGACATAACCTTGCAAAATATTCGAATTTACTATACTCTCGTAGTTTCTTCCACTCTCTCTTTACCTTGATATGCTTGAAAGAGACAAGCGCATATTTAAATGCATTTATGAATGTTATGGTAGTGTATCAACTCCCTTATCAAGTGTCTTCCCTTGTTCTTCGTTCTCGTCAGTGTGTTTGTGCTAAATTCGACGTCTGAATTATTTTAGGAGTGGAGTCATCAAACATGTGGTTGTGTTTGCACTCAGTTTGCAGTGGAAATGTGCAAATCTGAGAAAAGGTTTCTCAACGCGACCTCTTGTGAATGTGAGGATCCAATAGTGAAACAAGTAGGGCCTGGAGTTACTGGCAAACGTACTGGTATGTAAAGGTGTCAAGAAACCCCAGAGGGAGGGGGCGGGGAGACGCGATGAACACGTGCGTGAATGCACGGCTTGCAGGTCTGCTCAGTTTATACTGCCCGTTGACAGGTCAGTGCACTGAACTGACACGGCCTGTTTGCTGTGATCTTGACTTGTTCGAAGTAGTTGTCTGTTTTGACCTGAGGGCTGGTGAATACTAACCAAGAAAACACGAGCGCGATTGGTCCTTTTTCTCACAGTCGCTCACTACCCTTGCACTATTAAGGGACAAAAGGGACGACCAAGAACAAGTGTGGAACTGATATTACTTCCGTCCAGTTGTGAAGAGGTTTAACACAGATTAAGCATAATGGCCTGGATACTGGCGAGGGGGGAATCTAGCACCTTGACTTATCTTGACCATTGCATCTTTGCCATAAGAAAAGAATTGAGGAGCTGTCCAAAACTTCACGATCAAGGGCATTCAAATATAATCCTGTTTTCACCCTACGTTCCATTAAGAGAGGATGAAGGGTGAGGGAGTTAAGCCCCCATCTTTTCAGAAATCCCTGAAAAGACCACAAATTTTCCAGTGCTGAGACACGAAGCATGTTCACGCGTGTACAACCCAAGCTGGGTCCACGCAACGCGCGTGGTGACATCCGCAGGAGAACTTGGTACCATGTCTAAAAATAACTTGAGAGGAATTACTAAGGCCGAGATGGAGGATCAACTCTCTTATACCCTTCACATTCTCTTAGTTTCACGTTGTACGAGGGACTGGAACAATCTCGTTTGCTTCGAGAGTGATCATTACAAATTTAAAACTTCACATAAGTTAACAGCTTCACTGTGTAACGTAATTAGCCAATGGTTATGTGCATGCGACAACATCTTTTGTAGGCTCGATTCCCAGCCGTTTTGGGAGTCCAGTTATGGTCCTTCGCCCAAACGAACGTGTTGTAGGGCAAGGTACGTTGGCTCACAAAACGGCTGGAAATCGAGCATACATCTTTTGCTGAATTGATTTTTTTTTTTTTTTAATGAAACGCCCTTCATGCGCTTGTTTATGCGCAAGCATTTTTGCACACAGCTGAAGAGACAAACTGGAAGCTGTTATCCGGAATACTAGCAGCCATTATCATTGTTCTCATTGTGGTCTATGACGTGTACCTGTATTTGAGACACGATGACGGAATGTTTCACTGGATGCTTGGCCATTGTCCTTGCCATCGTAAAGGTAAAATATTTTAAAAAGAAAAGGTTTTTGTTGTAGTTGATTGTTATTTAGTGCCTCATTACTTGCGTGATGATGCAGCCATGCCTCGGCAAGTTCAATTTTCGCGTTTTGGGGACGACAATTGATTCGAAAGGCAGCGCATTTCTTTAATTTTCCTGAGGAGGTGTTCCTCTTTAAATGCTTCTCGCGCCATGTGGCACTTGTAGGACCTGCTAATATGTTGTTGTTTATAGTGGTCAATGCGCTTAGCTACACGTAACTAGTTCACAGGCATGCCAGCTGAAAGAAACAAAGATATCAACTAAACATAATAGGCTTAAAAATCCCAACTGATCGAAGGCAGACGAGTTATAAGCATGACCGAGGAGTTGGTCAGAGCGGGACTTGAACCGGCGACCTCCAGATTTTCAAGTCCGGCGCCCTAACCACTCGGTCACGCTGCCTCCTCCAAACTTAGAGGAAGATTGTCGGCTCACCCGCTATACCGAAGTTAGCGAGAGAATGTGCAGAGAATCAGGCGAAAATAAAGTGTGACATGGATAAGAATGTGAATGTTTTTTACTTAGAACAAAGGAGAAATCATTCACTCATCGAATACAAAGACTCTATTTTGTCCCGCCTGCCGTTACGCGTTTTTGTGGGTCATTATTGTCCCCAGAATTTTAGTCAATCGCAAAAATCGAAAATCTTAAGACAAGCGAAAAAAATTGACACTAAACAGTTTGGTTTAGGCCGTCTTTAATTTAATATAGTAGTTTTTTTTTCCGGTTAATCGATTATTAACGAAGCATTCTATTTAGAATATATTACCGGTCTATACCTTGACTGCTTTACATATTTATATACCACAATAAGCATTTGTTTAAAATTAAAATGTTGTACCCCCCGAAAGAAAGGATGTCATTGTGACACCCCTATCCCCCCCCCCCTCCCACCCCCCATAACGGCCAGCTCTCTACAACGGTCACTTTTTTTCTAGTGTACCTCAAGGTGGCCGTTGTGGAGGGGTTCAACTGTGTTTTAGTTAAGTACTGAAGAGGTCTTAACGATTCGGCTGAAAATGGCGCACATGTAATATTAGCAGTTTAGAGGAACATTCACTTCACAGGTCTGCCTGTTTAGGGTGAGTTGCTCTCTATACTCCATCTTACAGGTGACCCAGGGAGCGCGAGTAATAATGGCACCACAGGTAGACCAAATGCAAATCAAGACCATAGCCCGTTTTTAGGCAATAATGAAAAGTAAACGGAATCTGAAGCCTCAGCATAACAACGATGTAAGACGTACATTCACGTCAAGTTGGCGCTGGACTGGTGCCGAGTTGCGCCACTAACCTACTGGCCACTGGAAGAGTGTTTTCGACAAGTTAAAGTGTTTAATGTAAAACTGAGTGCATATGTATGTTTAGAATCATAGGCGAACTTTAGGTAACCCTTCAGTGAGGGAAGTAGTTCATGTTAAGAGTTCTCCTGTCGATACTTGTGGTCTTTTGTATTGCCAAACTATTTAAAGCTCAGGCCCCCTTTACACTACGCCGGAGAAATTTGAAAACGGAGGTTTCACTATGAAAACGTGATGCATCAAAATTTTCCGTCCACAGTACGCCGGAGGAATTGAAAACCGCAACAATCACCGGTCATTTTGGATTTGTGTTTGTGGAAAACTAGTGCAGGGAAATCACGTGATTGTCGTGATGTCATCGTTTTCGAAAAGCTCCGTTTTCAATTTTTTTTTCGTCTACACGAAAACGAAAAGCCGGCGTTTTCAAATCTGTCCGGTTTGAAAAGCGCTTTTTAAAAGCTCCGTTTTCGTGCCGGATTAGTGACGGTGGAAGGTAGGCCTAAGCGTAGAAATAAAGCTGCGTTTTCAAATTGCTCCGGCGTAGTGGGTACAGGGGTTAAACCAGGCGTGAGCGCAGCGATCTTGAGGTGCATTTGAGCTCAATTTTACCCGCTCTCTTCAGTTGAGCGATGTCCGGGCTTTTTTTCTGTTCATAAGTGTCCGAGGTTGGACATTACGGGCTCATTTCCCGGAAAGCAGAGTGTTTTAGTCTAAAGATAGACTGTTCACAGCCCTCTATTTTCTCGTATTCTAAATCGATCTTTGAACGCGCGGATAAAATCGCGGAAGAACTGGGCGCCAGTGCAAAACAGGAGACTTGATGGGGTAGGGGGTGAGTACCGAGAAAGATATTCTTCGCCTGGCTCCCTTCGCTCGCCTCCCCACCCCCACCCCCATGTGCTTCGCGTTTGCTTCGCTCGTTTTTTCTTGCGGCGTGCGTTGAAAAGTATAGAGGCTGTGGACAGTCTAGTCTAAAGATTTAATTTTTACTTAGGTCTTTTCTACATACTACTTTATTGATTTATTACTAAAAAAAATTAGCAGAATCTTCAACTGTTTATTGAATTGACGATAGTGAAAAGAAAGCGAGGAAACCAAGTGTCATTCGTAGACCGTAGATAGCGCAGTCTTTTGATTGGTACAAAAACAAACAAACAAAAAAAATGTGACGAAAGCAACGTCAAAATATGTACTTTCATGAAGAAAGGTGTAAGTATTGTAACTGTTAGTGCGTGTGTTGTTAAACAACTTTCCATAAACAGGTTATTTTATATATTATAAGAAAAGTGAACGAATGTAACAAACCCATGTTGCGTTCTTATTGTAGAAAGAACAAACTCTAACCATACGAGGGCATTAAAAGTACAAGGTCTGAAGTCTGTGGTTGTGCTTGAACGCCGTGCGTCATTAAATCTCGCATGTTCACAATATGCGGAAAAGCCGCTTGCAAACGGCTTTCCCGTACTCTGGGACGTGCTGCTGCTTGGGTATTTTGAGCGTAAATTGGGTTCCGGCTGCATAAGTCTTTCCATCAATTGGTCTGAGAGTGTGGAATCTGGGTGAGCCAATCAGAAGGTTGTGGTTATAGAACGTTTTCTCGTCTCGTCACTCGATCTTTTCTAACGCTTGGAATAAAATTTCTGGATTACTTTTCCTAATTGGGAACACTGTAGATCGAGAAACAAACTGTTGTAAATAGAACTGAAAACTTCCAGCTGGGAGGAAGCGGACCAGTTGGCTATTTTCAAGACATGAGGTATGGAGGAGATGCCTTGATTCGTGACACCGGACACAAATCCAGTTAGCGGCAGGGTGGCGGATTTGAACCCGGGAATCCAGCGCCTTTTAACTACCAGGCCGCGCCCCCTTCCTTATCAGCGAATAGACCACGACGAGAGACCGAGGCCATATAAGATTCGCGATCTCCTAAGAACATGTTGAGTATTACTGATTAGAAATAGAATCAGCTCAATTCAAGATGAGACTTATCATAATAAATAAATTTAAATCATAAATATAGAAATGCAAATGCAAATAGAACTGAGACCCCTTTAGGCTAATAAGATCAAGACATATCATCATCAATGTTTTTCCTTCCTGATTATCATTCGCTGAGAAAAAAATTAAAATAACAGGAAGTTAAAAATAAAACATACAAAGGAACAAACATGTCACAATGTTCCTTTTCCATCAAAGGCAAGGCTGCATTGAATAATCAAATTGATTTTTAAAATAGAGACTGCAATTAGCGTCTCCTTTTCTTTCTGAAAACATTTTCGGAAAAGTTAATTTTAAAGTAGGGTAGAGCTTGATCAGAGGTATAACAACATGCGGGATTGGCTCGGGAAAACGAAACCCGATTAGTTGGGCTTGTTCTGATGAGGTAGAACGGTCTTCATAGAGTTTGGAAACGTGGCCAGTATTGCGCGCACATAACTGGCCATAACTAGTTTCGATGGGGAACCATAACCCGCTCCGTTGAAATGTAAAGCAGACGTCTCTAGACGTGTCAATTGCGAGTGCCTGGGACCAGACCGGACTACAGGAAATTAAAAGGGCAAAGGTTTATTTCTTGGTAACTCATTTAACAATGAGTTTGCCTTCTTTAAGGTTAGGCCGGCTATAACCGCCACTATCGCCCTGACTAACACTGGAAATTGTAGTTTATATCACTCATAGTTATACTATAGTCTTTCATCCCAGGGGTACTTCTACATTGGGGTCTCACGGGAATGCTCTTTGAAAGGTTTGGAAAGATAAAAGGTAACATCCACTGCAACATGTGTACAGCTACCGCGGAGAACCAAAACAAAAGAAACTCGAATTCTTGAAATTTGGCTCAAGAACGTCTTGACAGACACGAAGAAGCCCGGCGAAGAAGTACCGTGATAGTTGCATGTACGCAAATTTGAAATGGAATCACCTGGGCCGTACAAGGTTTTCAACTTGTAATTCACGGTGTTAAACACACCGTCTGTCTGGCAATGCCGTATAACATACGTTTTCCCTTTTCCCATTTTGTGAGCCACTGATCTAGGTAACCTTAGTTTAATTGTTTTAAAAACTTTTTGTTTTACTTTTCTTGTACGAGCAATGTCCTACGGACTGACATGTTTGGCACTTTGCTGTTTCAGTTTAATTCCGGATATCAAAACCAAAACAAAAAATCCAGGTTGAGAACGACACTCCCTTTAAGTAGAGGAAGTCATACCCTAATCAAACTTTTCCCAATAAAACAGGAACTTGAAATGATAATTTTCTTTCCTAGTATACGAGATAATATTTTTATGACCCATGTGTGTTGACAAACTGCGCGTAGAAAGACAAATGGTGGATTAAGTCAACTTAATTATTACTAGTGGCGCGCGACGCTGCCTTGTTCAAACACTCATCGTTCTGTCACGAGGTATGCGATAATTAAAGAAGGTTTGTTAAGCCATAAGGAACGGAAAAGACTAATGTGACGTAAAAAGGGCTGAAATGGCGACAGAAACTAGAAGAACACCAGAAGTTATTTTAGTTCAAGCGAGGAGGTGCACTTCTTCGTTTGCAATTGAATAGAAAGGCGTAATTACTGGAACGCCAAAATATCGCGTTTAGTTTGATGTGGCTACAGGGCTGGCGCTACAGTTAATGTTTTGACTTTGTCAACCCACGCCCTGAACATTTTTGGTCACCGTTGAGATTGTGTTACACGAATTTGTCGTTCACAGTTCGTGCACCCAGTCGCATTGACGTCATCGCTGACCGGAAGCACTCGCGTTGAAATAAGCTTGAACGCGGTGTGTCTTGTCAGTATGACCTCGTGGCGCTTAGCAATCCATTCGTACTCGCAACTCGAGAAACAAGTCGCTAAATCTCCTGAACGACCTTGAAAGCTAGAGACGAAAGGTAGGTCTTCAGTCCGACACGGACTTTTATTGCACAAACGACGTTTATGAAATACCCCAAGGTCTTTAAATGCAGCCGGCTATTATATACGCTCGCTTCATTGCTCATTCACTGGAGCGTGTTAGCTCTACTTAATACAAGTTTTGCAGACTTTTCATCAAATGCAAATTTCACGGAGTTATTGTTAGTGAAAAGAGCTCTCTGAAATTGTTTCGTTGACGAGAACATCACTTAAACATCGCTCCTTTTCCAAAGGGAAAGATAGTCAGCGACGAAATTGCTGAAGGTGAACAAATTACTGAAGGCTAACAAATCAGAACTTCCATCTAAATTTGTAGATTTTGGAGTAATTACGGTATGTAGACTCTGTTACTGTTCTGATCAATTCATTGACGTGCTTGGATAATCCGATTCTACCCTATTACAATGTCGATAAATTTGCTGTCAAGAAAGTTTTGTTAACTATGAAAGGGTTTGATTCCGAAATCTCATCAGTTTCAGTAAAAATTGGCAGTCTCTGCTGGGTGGTTCGAGTTTTATAGCGAAATTCCCGATCCACAACAGTAAATCGTAAATACAGAAGAAACATGTCTGTAGTTTGAAGAAAGTTCTGTGGTAAGAGTTGCACGCAACTTAATTTTACATTCTACCGTGTACCTCATGCACTGAAGCCGTGCACAGCGAAATTAATTAGGACTAATCAACTGTTGACTGTAACTAGTGGAGCTGTCGGGAAGCGAAAAAATTATGTTGCATCATCTATTTCATGCATCGCTTCAAGCATCGAAGGGCATATTTTCCTTCGTGTTGAGAGAGTTGTTTGCAGATAAAATTATCGATTGAGATTCGCGGTACGCAAAAGCTTGTTAACCCACGTGCAAGCAACTGGAAGGCTTGTAAAATTAAAAGCTGAGGGTTCGGGGCAGAGATAGAGTATCATGATATAAAGATTTTACTCCCCATTGTTCCCCTCTAAATATATATTACTGCGGGAACCAATCTGTTTAGCTAATCTTTATGAACAACAAACATTTAAGGTCAGGTTAGCAAAACAAATTTTCTTGTACTTAGTAAGAGATGAAAGATGTAAAAGTAATCCGCCTTGCAACCGCAACGTTTGCGGTGTATGTGATAGCCCCGGGTAATAGCCACTTATGTCTCCCTAGGAAACCCAATATCATGATTTAAGTTGATATGATCTATCTAAAAGAACCCAACTCACGCGAAGCCAGATTTCATAGTGGACACCGAATCGAACAAGGACTTCCAACTATTGAGTAATTTTTTTTCCACCCGCAGTCTTCGTTTTCATTTGAAATAACTTCGCGGTTGATAATTGAAGAAAGAGAGTTCTCACTTTACTTCCACGTATTAAAACATGCAGGGAGCAAAGCTTGCTTGATACCGGTTTATAAGAGGTTGCGTAAATTTGAAATAACGATTGGAATTATTAAACAGCGTGACTATCGAGAAAAAAATGTTTTGAACAGGAAATCCTCAAGCGGTTTCTAAAACATGTACTGATGACAAATTAAAACGTTCACTAGTAAATGTTGCCGGCTTGACTTCTTGGAGCTGAGAAGTGCTGAGACACTTAATAATTCCTAACCATTTTCTCAGAAACTCTTTCCGTTTACTTCCTGGGAGCGGCCCTTTAATTTTCTTTGAACAGGAAATCCATCGTGTCGCTTTGACGGCTAATATGCTTAAAAGCATTTCCGGATCTTTAAATGACCTTTATACTTCTTGCGCCCGTTTTCCTGGGAAAAAATGAGCGATTGAGCAATTCTGCTTTTAATAATGTCAGCCTGGAGTTATACATATCGCACCGCCGAGACCGCCTCGAGAAACTGTTCCTCAAACAGAGAGAAAATGAAAAGAAAACATGCAATAACTCGAACGACTTTGCATGATGTACGTATATTTTTGTTATGGCGAGATGTTCGCGCATTTAAGCTAAAATATCAAAAGCTCTCGATTTGGCGGACAGCTTATCGACGAGGGCAAGTTCCGTTACGTTAACCATCCATTGTTTGATGGTAATCTTAATTCTCGTCACGTTTTTGCTTGACAAGGTAACAATTTTTTCGCGGAGAAATTAAGATGTTAATCATTTTTAATTCATGCAAGACTTAACTTGCAAACCTGACATTTATACTGCCACCTTCATTTTTAGGTACTTTAAACTGAAACCAATAAAATATGGCAAAAAGAAAGTTGTTGGTAATCTGTCTGATTGCGTTGGAGCTGGTGGACATGGCTGTATCGGCTAAAAAAGTGAAATGTAAGTAGCTCGGTTTTTGCTCAATCTCGATTGTAACCACTGGTTTATAGAGACGGCATGCCGCTGGGAGCCTGGGGCGGATCCCTGAAAGCTTCCGGTATCGGCAAAGAAAGTTGAATTTGCCAACTGTCTGCCGACATTAACAAGACTAAAAGAGTATAAACGCTCAAAGGATGAAAGACTAACTGGGTTTAAGAAACGTTTTGGACCTCTGAAAGCACTCGTCAGGAGCCATACAGATCGGCTTCTACTGAAATGACTGAATGACTGAATTAATGATGATATTGCGGCTTTTCCAAGACCGCACTACCTGGGGGTACTCCCAGAAATTTTGGGTGGGGGTGTGCGGATGGATTTTTGTTGACGGTCTTATCGATAATGATGCAACAGTAGCTTCTTCTAAAAAGCATACCCAATACAAGACTAAAGTGCAAAAACCATACCCCATTTAAAACCATGACACTGATGACTGATCTTTAATTCTTCTCAGATTTGGACAACCTTTTATGTAAAACGTACGAGACCGTGGTTGCTGTAGATCCCTCCAATCACGGTTATTACCCGTTTTTTGTCAAGCTCCATCGCTGCGCCGGCTCGGCGAGCACAGTTTCTCCAAAAGTGCAGCATTGTGTGGCCCACAGCTACGACGAATTAAGCATTCAAGTTTTTTCGCACTCGTCCAACTTTCGGTCAACCACCATTACGATGAAGAATCACACAAGCTGTGCTCATGAATGCGTCACCAGTCCGGATGAGTGCAATTTTGCCGTAGAGGACTGGGACGATCAACACTGTACGTGCAAGTGCAGATACCCTGATGGACCGCCAGAAGAATTCGCCTGCAAGGATGGCTTTAGGTAGGTCCTTGAATGGTTTAATTAATTTTACAAGGATTCGGTTTGGTGTTCGACGTCTAGCAGCTCAACAGGTCGGTTTCCAAATCAGGTGTCCGTAGAGAGGCGGCTGAAGGTGTTGCCTCTCTCTCTGGAAGGGGTCTAACAGGGGATCGAGTTATTAGTTATTAGGGGCGCGATACGCGCGAGATACGAGTCTGGGCCCACGCGCGTGGTCTCACTCTCGCGAATCTCTACAACTCATTCCGTATCATTACTAGAGTGCTGCCTCTTCAAGCTAGACGTGATCCATCGCTAGTTATTTCCTAATATTTTGTCAGGTTGCCCCAACAATTCATTGGTACGCCATACCGAAGTACAGGGAAGCAATATGATAGAGCTTGCAAGTAAGATGCCTTGCTCAATAACAGAACACTGTGAGCCAAGTAAGGACTCGAACCCAGACTGCTCGATTCGGAGCCTCGCGCCCTGACTAGTAGGCCACCTATTCTCCCGTGTCGTTGCTAAGATTCTCTAAGCTCAACTTATTTTAATTTCCTTTAGGTGGAACAGCCATAAATGCAAATGTGAATGTGATAGAGCTCCCGATCATTGCCCTGTCAGAAAGGTAAGACAAGCTGTTGGGATGATTTTTAGTAGCAAACAGCAAAAAAAAAAAAAAAAAAAAAAAAAAGAACCTCAATGGCGTGATAAGTCTGAGAGCAATTTTAGAGGACAATAAACAGTCTCGTCTCCAGTGTCGCTTTTGAAGGTTCCTATCGTCTGCTGCATGATAACATACTGAAAGGAGCTCATGCCAGTCGCGGTATTTTGAGTTATTTTGGCCGTGTACAAAATTACCTTTGCAATTATTGAAGGAAACCTGAAAATAGTAGTTTCTTAAGATAGAAAAACAACAGAGAGATGATAATAAACTATAAAGGAACAAGGATGGTTAAGGATGGAGAAGATTAACACGGATTACAAACGACGAACTTGAAAAATTGACGCTAAACTTTCAAGATGCGTAAACCATGACGTAGCTCCTCTAAAGTGAACGATTTCCAAGAAACTTTGACTTTCAGTCATGATGAAAGATCAGTAATGATTATATTGTCTCGGAGTTGTCTTGTTCACAATTAAGATAGCTGTGTTGCTTTATTGCATTAATAATTGATTTCTTGTGTTTTTTCCTCAGGTCTGGAGTAATGATATTTGTGGTTGCAGGTGTGAAAACAGTGCAGTTAATGAGTGTACACAAATGGACATGGGAATTGATGTAGATTGCCAGTGTGTAGACGTGCAGGCCTTCCGCGATCACAAATCAGGTAAGAAAAGTACTTGCCAAACAAATAGTTTGCATGAAAATCTTGTGTAAACTGAATATGCGATAGATCCTTCGATCTATCAAGCTCTCTTACACAGTCTTCCTTAGGTATATGTTGACGCGCCTCAAAAGATCCCCCCCGACCCCCCGCCCAGGCAAAAGATACGGTGGAAGAACGGTTTTAGTTTTACATAAGGTGATTACATTACTTTTCTTGTAATGGAGGCCCGGTGTCTTTTTGTTGAGAAGATCATCTACATAGGACTGCTTTTGTTTTACAGGACGTTACTCTTGGCCACTGATGAAACTCAAAATGAGACAGCCGGAAAAAAAAAAACATTTAAAAAGATGTGTTTTGTTTTTCTTTGCAGTTCATTCAAGGAACCGTATGTTCATAACGCTCCTGATTGGTCAAGCAGTGCTGATTATTCTGCTCATTTGTGCCCTGGTGCACTGGGTCCGAAAAAGAAACAAACAGAACTCGTCTCATTCCCCGCTCGACAGATTAGACTCGCGCAAGATTAGTGACGGTAAGTATGCACCTTCCAAGTGTCTCTAGCATGTGTTGGTTTTGTGGTAGATTACCACACAGCCATTTCTTGACTTGGGACTTCCTCGACCGAACGATTTTTGATCCTTGCAAACTGACCAAAGCACAAACCTAGAGGGGAAAAGAGGTGCGGTAGAAATTAATCAAAGGAGCCCCCTCATGGCTTACGTATCTTGAAAAATTCAGCCAAAATTTTTCAAGTTCGTCGTTTATTATAATCCGCGTTAATTTCCTCCATCTTTAACCATGCTTGTTTCTTTATGGTCTATTATTGTCTCTATAATTTGGTGTTTTTCTATATTAGTAAGCTAATATTTTCGGGTTTCCTTCAATTTGAAGATAATTTTGTAAGTGACCAAAATATGAACTCAAAATGCCGCGACTGAGCTCCTTAAGAACTCAAACTGCGGACGAAAACAAGCCGGCAATACAGCATCAATTAACTAGCCTCCAAAATTGCCGTGTCATTTTGTTAACTGTAAATTACTATAATAAAAAGTATTTCCATCGTTTAATTTTTGCAGATTTAGAGGTGGTGGTGGGATCCGAGTGTACAAACTCCTTAGATGATACAAAGGAGTCGACCGATGACGACAGCTGCACTGCTCCTCTGTCCCCTAAAGTACAGATAACAGATATATAAGACCTGGATATAGACCCGGTATTTCATGGACAGTGAATATGGAAGAGACGCGGGATGTCAATTCAGAAAAAGTCCGTCAAGGGAACGAGGCAAACCAAGTGTCGCTTAGATCAAAGACTGAAAGTAGCGCTTGAATAATCAAAAGAAAAAGATTATTTTTGGCCAAAGCTTAACCATTTCAATGATAATTTTGGTCAATTCAAGTTGTAATCGCTCATTATAATCCTTGGCTAAATTGAAATTGATGCCTATGCGAGTTGTGATATGGAAGGTACTTCAAAGTTTAATTAAGAGCTATTTTGTTGGTCTTTTCCACGCTCTCGCTCGGTTTCTGGGAGCGAGAAAAAGAGGAACGAGGCGTGCGGGAGAACGAAGGGAATCTGGGGAAGAAAGTGCCTTTTTTCCACTCCTTCTTCGCGACAGCTTCGCGCAAGCAATACGTTATTCTTGAAACGTAGCAACATTCATTAGAAAATGTAGAGTTTATAATGCGATATTTTATTACCTTTTCTAAGAAAAGAAGTTGTTTTGAACGAATACTACAATAGTGAACATAAGTATAGCCACCACGACTTGGAGGCAGACAAAGTAGTGGTAATATCACGTGACTTTTGTGTCGTATTCTCACTGACCAGCAACTTCAAACCCAGGCCCGTTCTTGGGCAGTAAACGACATTGCTGACGAAATTGCGACTATTAACTTTCATGTAGGAAAGCCGTTTTCATTGTTTAGAATTATCTGTTGTATTTAGCTGATATACATGTCAATAAATTGTACATAGGCAAAATGTGTTGGATTTATTTTCGAGGAGATTTTAATTCCGTAAACGGGCGCCGAGAAAATCATCCCCTGAGGGAGAAAAAACCCAAGTCGGGTTGTCAATGACCCACAGTAGCTTTTACGTCCCAGGGATTTTTCCCGCCATTTGGAAGGGTGCAAACGTGAGGGGAAATTCAGAAAGATCATTTGTCGTTAAATCATGTCGACATACTTCTCAGTACTAAACAGGTAATCTACCCTATGTCGAAATCTAAACTTAACACTTTCACTTTAAGTCACCTCTCTTTCACCCACCCCTCCCCCACCTCCCTCTCCTCGCCACAGGCTAGTCGTACCTGTAAAGCTTTTACCAGACTGGCTCAGGTTATGAAGACACAACGCACTGTAAAGGTTCTGTTTGTCTGATTTTAGCCGTAGATTGTACTGTTAAATTTCGGTGTGGAAGCGTTTCTATTTATTTCGACGCACCTGAGATTTCCGAAGTGGTTGGTTATCATTCCCCAGTCGCGGGAAAAAAGTGAAGGTCTGTAAGATCATCATCATGCAAAAATAACCGTTATGACGGAACCCGTGTAGAATACGTTGATCGTGAGGACCACACTTTTTCTGCTACAACTCTTGAACCTTCTGGAACCGAGTCTTACATTCGGAAAACGAAATCAATGTTTTCCCGGGATTTTACCAACAAATAAAATCTCTAGGAAGGAATGTTTGTGGTTGTCATGCCCATAGCATAGCGATGGATTTCCCAGAACTGTACGTTTCTCGGCAAATTGGGGCAAAGGTTACGGGAGAAATTGAAACCAAGGACATTATTTTTTATTAGCATGCAGATACCCGTTAGCTTATGATGATGCACCCCCCGGAATTTTGGAATTTTTGTAACATTTGATGAAAATTGGCCGGTAGGTTTAAAACTTGTCACGTATTTTGATGTACTGTACGAGCAAATACGCTTACTCGACCGAAACTATAAAATTGTTTCTTGCCTCATGTAACAATTTATTGAGAGAATGAAAACTCAGGAATCATAAAAGTGCGTAATAAACTTAAATTTCCGGTTATCAAGCAGTTCTATTTAAAGAAATCGTCACTCTGTAACTGAATCATGTGATTTTGGGTGTGATCCCTTATCCGAGCTTATTATTTTTTTTTTACTAATTCTAAGTATCCGATTGGATGGGGCGCTTTTTCCCACGCTTTTGTCAAGCTATGATGAAGGCGCGGAAGTGGAGGGAAAAACCCTTTGCAGTGATTGAATACAACTCAAGAGTAAAAACACAAAGGCGTTTACTAAGCGACGCTGCTTTGTCTTCCCTTACCTATTAACCTTTTGCTCCGCGCTTATCTTATTACGTCTCGTGACGACCTAATTTGCATTCACTTTCAGGCGGCTTTCAGTGATGGGAAGATATATTTGCATACAGTTTGTGAACGCGCACAGATTAGTTCCTACTAAACGGGGGCGGCGAAAGAAGTCCGCGCTTGCTGTAATCTGAAGTAAAACACGCCTGAAACAAAATAAGAAGACATAGTGTCGGCCATGAAGTCATTAGCTTCAACGATGGGCTACTGTATTCTTCTTGTCCTTCAAACCGCATTTCGAATCATCGGTGAGTATCACCTGGTTTAGTCGTTAAGCTGTTTATGGATATATCTGTTCAGTTAAATTGGTTATTACTTTAAAAATCGTAACGCTATTGTAACTGTTCACGTGTACATCAATTATGAAGTCCTGCACATAGAAATCAATGATTGTAATACAATTACTTTGCGTAAACTCAAATTTACTAAGTAAGAATGAGCGAGGGTTTCGATCGCTTAGACACAATATCACAAGTGACTTCCGGTTTGCCGTCCTTCCGATAAACTTTGTTGACTCGAACGCAAAGAATACTCTTTTCGCAACTTTGTATAAGGATGCAAAGAAAGAGAGCTTAAATTAAAGAAAAGCTTCTCTGACTGGTTGAAAGAGAAAGCATATTTTCGCTGGCCACATCTATGGATAGCCACATGAAACGTGTCAGATCAGGGGAAACCCCTTGATCGATGGAAATACGTATATACATTCTTCCTGTGCGGCTCCAGTGGTTATCTTTAAACGTAACACTAAAATTGAAGCACGAAACCTTAAAACAGAGATGCCGAGTTTCCTGCTCAAACGTGAAACTCAATCGGCCATTGTGCGTCGAAACCAAAGGTGTATTCAATAAACCAACGCCCATGTCACGGCCCTAAGATATAACGCACGGGAGACAAAATAAAGCCTTTTTGCGTGAGCAACATCCCAGAGATACGCTGCGAAACGGGAATTTTTTCGTTTGCTTTGTTTTTCGGTTTCCATGGCCACATTACAGGGTACAGGGCAGCATCGGTAGAGACTAGCGAAGGTTGAGGGGGGAGGGGGCAGGGGTAAGGAAGCCCCTATTTAATCTATCATGAGAGGGATCGGAATTCTAACCATTACGGTACCTTTCAGAGGCTGCTGATGTCAAAGTCGTGGAGTGCAGCAAACCAGTGCTCACAACTGTTGCAATTGACGAGCCACGTCACAGATTCTATCCTTATTACATTCAGCTGTACCAATGCCAGGGCTCATGGGAGTATGAGAGTCCCAACATCAAACAGTGTGTTGCCACCCATTCCGACCCAGTTAAAGTGACAGTTTATAACACTATGCGCAACTGGGAAAAAACAGAAGTAACTGTTCACAACCACACGAGCTGCGCCGGCAAGTGCAAAGCCAATGACAGCCAGTGTGAACCTCAAGTACAACGATGGAATGACCAAAGCTGCAGATGCAAATGTTTATTTCAATGGTCTCCACCACCGAACAACATCATCAAACGCAAAGAAGGGTTTAGGTGAGTGCCAGAGACAGAATTGAGGTCAATTTATTAATTATATAGCTTTGTTAACAATTTTGGGTGTTTCTTTCAATTTAGGTGGAATTCGCATCTCTGCCGTTATGAATGTAATAGACCACCAGCAGTTTGCCCAGCGGAAAAGGTAAAGGTTCTCTTGCTTCAAACTTCTACGGTCTTCAAGGACTGCAGCGTATAGGTCACGCAACGCTCCTTTCACGTAACGTTTGCCCCGCGCCCACAAACCAGGGTCACGCTATTACTGGGGAGATGTTTTTAGCCCAACCATAATGTCACATCTTCCACTGTCATCCCTTTCCCCTGCCATGCCCTCCAGCTCCCCAACTGTATCACTTTGATCCATCAAATTGGCGCGAAGTTACAAAGCGTGACTTAAGTACTGTTGTGTCCTTCCCATAGATATGGAGTGAAAAGAAATGTTCCTGTGTCTGTGACTCTTACTATGAACGGGACTGCACGAGCGAAGGCAAACATATGGATCCCGAAACGTGTCAATGCAAAGACATACGTGGTTTCCTAAACGAGGGAAAGCGTCCTGGTAAGCGAGCTAAACAACACTTGATAGTCGATTGTAGATAATGGTTAGGATCCGACGTCATCACGTAGTTGAACCCGGCCTCAGGCCTCAACAACTCCCTTGATTACTTCACTGACCGATTGGGACTGGTTCCCAGACTCTTTGCTCCTCCTGGACGGCAAGTGAGAGCCAAGGCCCAGTTGCTGGTGATTGAAGTGTCTCGACTTTGAAAACGGTCATCTCTGAGGCCCTATTAGGGGTATTCGGGATCTTGGTGTGAAAAATTAACGGGATACAGAATATTTAGGAAATAAAGTCCCGGGATATGGGACATTCGGAGCAGGTAACCCGGGATATCGAGTAATAAAATTGTAAATGTTGCAACTTAAATTAATAGGATACAGGACAATTAGGCCAAGATTCAATGGAATATGGGATACTGAGGACCCCCCCCCCCCACCCACACTACTCCCAGTCCATAAGGGGGCCGCATTACTAGAGTCTGCAACAGTCCACGTTAGCTAATCATTGTAGCTCGTTTTACTCAATCATGTTTAAAGTTGGTATGCTATTTTCCACAGGGTTTTTAACATATGTAGAGTCCAAAATCGTTGTTACCCTCCTTGTGCTGATAGTAGTGGGGAGTCTTGCTTTAGGCGCCTACAATATTTGCCTTCGTCGGAAATTAACCGAGCTACAAATTGTACAGTCGGCAGGGTCTGATGTGTCTGATGTTGGTAAGTTCACGAGCATTTTAGTTTGCTATAGCTATATTAACTCATTTATTCGTTCATTGGTTAAATTTATTAAACAAACAAGTTCACAGATGTTGTATCTGAGCTGGTAAGCGTTTTACTATAATGCTAACAAAAAGTTTGATTGATTGATTGATTGATTGATGGACTGACTGACTGACTGACTGACTGACTGACTGATTGATTGACTGGCTGACTGATTGATTGATTGATTGATTGACTGACTAACTGACTGATTGACTGATTGATTGATTGACTGACTGATTAACTGATTGACTGATTGACTGACTGACTGACTGATTGACTGATTGACTGATTGACTGACTGCACTGACTGACCGACCGACTGATTGATCGATCGATCGATCGATTGATTGATTGATTGACTGACTGACTGACTGACTGACTGACTGATTGATTGATTGATCGATTGAGCGATCGATCGATCGATCGATCGATTGATTCACTGACTGACTGACTGACTGACTGACTGACTATTTGATTGATTGATTAATCTCGTTTGTCGGTATTTTTTCTTTCTATGATTCCTTTGTGTCTTTGTGCCTCTGCCTTCAGGCTTTCATTTCATGATAACATCTTAGTCATGTATATATTTAAAAACCTGTTACCCAAATTAAAAAAAAATTTGCATGTCCGAATCATTTATTATCTTTCTTTATTAACTTGACTGCAGTTTCTGATTGTTCAAGCCATGCCACCAGTTTTGAGAGTGCAGTTTAACACACGCCTCTGCAACGCCTCTGCAATATTAGACAGTGTTTTGACTGAATTCAATTTTTCTTACGTCGATTTCCCACCAAATGGTGCGTAACATTGAGCAACATAATTACAGATCAAACGTAACCGTGATCAATAGCAGTAGAAAAAAATTACAATTAACTTAAATAATTAAATGATTTTGAAAGTAGAAGAATGTATCGACTTATTAGAAATTTCAATGGATTCTAGAAACTTACATTTAGAATTGTCAAACTTACTTTCTCCATATGGTCAGTAATATATGCATATATCGTGTCTGGATACTTAAAACAAAGTTGCAATCTTGCCTGTAATAACTTTTTCGTTCCTGAGAGCAAAACACTCGAAAAGTATTGATTTTCAATACAAACTGTATGCAACTCTTTAAATGTCAGTTTTGACAATTTTGTGCCGGTACATCACAGCAATAGAAATGACGAATTTCGTTCTTCTCCCTATTCGTTCTCTAAGCATTTTACAAAAATTGTGGGGAGAAATTAGCTTTTAACGACTTAGGAACTGAGAGATTGTTGTAGGCAGTTGCAACATTAATTAGAGCCAGTCTCGCTTCTTTTCCGTGAAAAGAAAAAAAAGTTGTGTTTCTTAAAGCACGTAATAAAGTAACCCAAACTTTGGGAGAATTTAGAATAGACACTCACAGTGTATTACCCTCTCTATGTAGTGGAATAAATATAATCACTTTTAAAGTGGATGCCTGTTTATTTAGAAAAATTATTAGTTATTTTTCTTTTTTTTCAAATAATCCCCGGCGGTTAATAATACCTTTTGCTTGTGATCTCGACGCACTCAAGTCAAAAAGAGGGTGTGTGCACACTCTCATATCGGTGTTTTAAGATTTTTGTGCGTAAAATGATGAGCGAAAGAATAAACCTGTGATCGCTAGTTCTTTTTTCGGGCGAACGCCCCAAAAATAAACGCGTGATCACAAGTTAGGGAAGCCGAATATTTAATGGTCCTATTGGACTCCGAGTGTGACAATATTTCAGATCTGTAGGACTTAGGCACGAGCTTTGCTATTACTCCCGTGTTCCTTGAACTCTATATACCGTATCAAACTCCATCTTTTCTGGTCTTTATATAAACGGATCCAATTAGAGCAAACGGGCAAAAAAAACTGTGGATAACCTATGACTTGCTTTCCATTCAGGGCGACAAGATAAACGTTTTTCACTATAATAAGTTTTTCACTATACGATGCTGTTGTTATAATTATCTTTCCGGTATTTATCGTTATGCGTAACTCCTGTACTTAACGCCCACGTCTAGAATTCGGTCAAACGCCCCCTCAAATCTACGAACGCCCCCTCAACTGAACCTCGATCGGGGCGCGTTGGCGTAAGTTTATTTGAGTAACTACAGCAGTTACTTGTGCCATGTTTAACTTTTTCAGATCTGTTCGGTGTGGGTGTTTGTTATGTAAACCAGTTCGCACGTGCATTAAACGCTCTCGGAAAAACTATGAAAATAATATTCGCTCGCGATCCAGTCAGAAATCAACTTATTACGCTAATCCTGTTTAGCCGTATTGTGCGTTTTGTTTCATTCAGTATATGGTAATTAACCTGCTTTACTTTGTTCGTTGTTTTATTGATCCATCAGCCGTTGCATTTATTATCCTGATTTCTTCCGTTGATTTTTCATTTATTTTTACTCCAGGGGTTTACTAACTTTTTCAGTCCTCATTTCAACGTGTTCTCTGTTTTATCACCACTTAACACATCATCAGCTGATAATTCCTGAGTAGATCTTTGAGAAAACCTTCATAATATAGAGACATTTTGTTGCATGGCGTATTTTAAAGTCTTTAAATAACCTAGGAGACCAACCATTCGTGACCAAATGTTTGTTTGTAAAATCAACTATCCTAAAATGTCAACCCACTCCAGGCAGCTGAACTAAATTTAACTCACCTTTGCACCCATGACGTCAATATGACGTACTTTGAGAACACGCCTCAAAGAAATATGGTGGGAACAGACGCAGCGGGAAAGAGAGACGAAGACTAAGTAAACACGACTGTGGAATTTATTCGACACACGCGTGTTTAATATAAACAGAGGCCTATATTGTACAGAAAGAAACTGTGTAGGTTGTGAGGTTGTAAAACCCAACAGAAGACAATACAAAGTTAACTTCTTTGTGATAGCGTGGTTGTTGAATGTCACACACATCATTTCCCTCAGCTTGTAACTGTAAAATCCGTTACATATCTGATAGTGCATGTCTATAATTCTTTTACGAAAAGGGCGCAGTCTTTGAGTTTTCGTATTTGTTTTAACAAAACCATCAGGTCTTCCCACGCTCCAAATTTGGTATCGAGGTTACGATCTTAATGGCAAAAAAATTTGAAGTAGCTGATATTTGTTTTGTTCACGTTAAGGTCGATTATTGCTCGATGTGTTATCTATTCATTCAATGCCTGTTCGGCTGTTGACAAATTCAAGTGAAACTGATCTGCCTTAAATCGCAAAAGTTACAGTTTCATTGCTGAAGAGGATTACTACAAAAGAGGCACCTTTATCCGATCTTATAAAATCCTTTTTTCTCATAATTTTATCCCGGATCACTCACGACCTAAGCCTTACGTAAAATAACGAGGGCGTTTTCCTCTTGTCAAACGAAATAATCTCTTTTTAGCCTCTTGATAAGTTACGTATACCGGCATGGCGTATGTTGCGTAATTCCGGACGAAATATCTCAAATCTTTGAAGTGATTGTGGGAAAAAATACTAATCGTGCAATATGAAATAGTATTTTGCTCGTGTCGTTTGGCTGCTAGCGAGAGGAGGAAATTTCCGTGTTTTCGTGGAAGATAACCTTTTGCCCTGACAAGCCCGTCAGCTTCTTAGAATCAGGGATAGCTGAACATTCCAGAGTGCTCGAATATGGGGTCAAGAAAGTTCGAGATGGACGTGAAAGTACGTAGATTGTCTGGGAATGCGCCGGGCGGCAGTGTAGCGAGGTATGGGATTTCCTCCGTCATAACTTTGGTTTGGGTTTTATTTACTTTATCTGTTATAAAAGAAGACAGCGCTATCGCTAAGCAGTTAAACAGTTCAACACTTGAGAGAGAAGAAACAACTCAACAGAATCTTCAATTGCCTTCAACTAGAAACGATCCTTGGATTTCACTAGGAACTCGCAACATAAGGTAAAATAGAGTTGTGTTACTTTCCCCCTTTTTACTGGAATAGTATTTTCGTAGAGTATTGTTTACGGGTAAAGATGGCTCCTGAGTTGCCTCTTGATTTTAACACCAACCTTACAGATTTTTAATGATTATGTTATCATGATTCTTCTACAGATATCAAACGAAGAAACAAACATGTACATGCAGGAATCACTCGCTTTGCTCGTTCTTCTTCCATTACTCGGAAATTCAGGTAAATGTTTTATGAAATATTTTATTTGAACTGGTGCATCGTTTGTAACTAAGAGTAAACAAGCAGTGTTTTGAGAATTGAGTCAAACTTCCAAACTGCGAGTGAACTTTGGTAAGGCAATAACATCTCCCAGTAATTAAATAGCTATGGAAGTCGATTCTGTTGACTGACAAGTGAAAAGAATTCTTGAACGTTTTTACTACAGCTTACAACCAACCTTTTGTTTGCTTCTTAGTTTAAGTTAACGACAAATTCTTCAACGGTGTTGCTAAAAATCATCCTTTTGTTTGTACCTTAGTTGAAGTTAACAACGAATTCTGTAAACCGCGTCCAACTTTGGTCGCCATCGACAACCCAGACTACAAATTCTTTCCGTACTTTGTGAAACTGCATCGATGCGGAGGATCGTGTGACAATGTACAACCTTCAGTTCAGTCATGCACTCCTCTTCAGTACAACGAAGTACCCGTCACGGTGCAGGTGATTGGGACAAGCGAGACCAAAGTCATCAAGGAGAAAAATCATACACGCTGTGGCTGCGAATGCGTTATCAGCCCGGACAATTGTGACTTAGAATTTGAGGACTGGAGACCAGACATGTGCCAGTGCAAGTGTAAATACAATGACACGCCCCCAGTGCCTTGTGGGCAGGGAATGATCTGGAGCAGGAGCCACTGCAGGTGCATGTGCAATAAGGTGCCAGAGCAGTGTGGACCAAATAAGGTAAGGGAATCATTTTGCAATGATTAACGTCCTACTGTTTGTACCATATGGGTTTTTAAGGTGTTTAACTGAAGGAGGTCCCTCACAGTTTGCGCATCTTGGAAAGTTTGGCTAAATTTTTCAAGTTCGTCGTTTGTAATCCGTGCCAATCTTCTCCATCTTTAAGCATCCTTGTTCCTTTATGGTTTATTATTATCTCATTGGTGTTTTTCTATCTTAATAACATTATTTTCGGGTTTCCTTTAATTTGAAAGTAGTTTTACACGCCGCCAAAATAACTCAAAATACCGTGACTGAACTCTAGATCAAACTCAAATAGCAAACCAATAACGATAACATTTTCTACTCGCATTGTCGCAGAATATAGAAGGTTTATAACTTACTGCCTGATCTAGACATACACTCTCAATCTCTCAATTGTAAACATACAGGGGTCTTGGTAGGAAAGTAACTGTAAGGAAAACTGGAACGCTTGCTGCGCTAAGACAGAAGGAGTTGTCTGTTTTTCTTCAGTTATAGAACTAGAGTAGGTCGCTAGTCGAATGATCAAATCATTGAGATGCTTAATTCATTTCCTGTTATGTTCCAGGTATGGAGTTCCAAAGCTTGTGGCTGTGTTTGCAAGGAAAGAAGATACCGGAATTGCGCGCGAAGACAAAAGTTTGTTGACGAGGAAACGTGTATGTGCACTAACGTAATGCAGGGACCGGAAACAAATCAAGTATCAAATCCAAAACCCCAACAGAAAGGTAACTATATAGAGCTTTTCATTGGATCAGTGATGCGAGATATAAATTTTGCTTCTACGTTGCAGTGTTTGTCAAAATTACACCCAAGCAACCATGAAACTGCTATTTAAGTTCCGACACAATTGTTTTCCCAGATTCTATTGAGAAAATTAAGGACACTGAAATTTATCAATGTACAACGCAGGAACTGATGCATTAATGGTGATGTAATGGTGTTTATTTAATTATTTTTCAGGTGGATTACCTCAGGAATTCTATGTAGTCATGTTTCTTGGACAGTTTGTCCTCATGTATTTGGTGTTTGATGCCATCCTGTACCGCAAGAAAGCTGGTTTGATTTATCGTGTCACAAGGAGTTGTTCAACGAAAGGTACAGTAAATTGAAAATGCAGTTTTTATAGAGTGTTTTCACTCACGTGGCCAGTAGCCATACAAGTTTAATGGAACAAAAAGAAATGTTTACATAAGAAATATAGGCCCCATTAGTATTTTTCTCATTTTCTGATCTAGATTAAATTTGGCCGTTGAAAATGACTTTCTTATGAAGAATTTGCGTCTTTAAACTTAATTACCAGCCTTCGTTTTCAAGATGGCTGTTATTCCTTCATACAGAAGGCTTAACCTGGCTGAAATCAATATTACAGAACATCATACATAAAACCAACAACAACAACAACAAACACTAGAGACAACTTCAACAACAACAAAATGCGAACGTTTTCTTGATTCTCTGTAAGTACTTGTAAAGCAAAATATTCTGGATCATACATGCCATTTTCAAAGGCGAACCTCTAACGGAAATTGTTTCTCTTTTCACCAGGTAATCATTCAAACATTGACAGTTCAAGAGAAGATATTTTTAGCGATTCAAGCCGCTCATCTACAGTGATCACAGATCTACCCACAGAAACGGGAGAAAACAACATGGCCGCCGCGCATGCGTGAAACTATTGTAATTCAGACTTGCTGACGTAACAGCAGACCCGTGTCCTGTCCTTAAGGATACTAGCAATAGCAGTGTAAGATGTTTTCTAGTTGCCCGACACCGTGAGCTGAAAGTTTAATTTTTAAATTTACGGCTATGAGAAGTGTACAAAGTCATTGTTTCCGAGATCAATAACCTCGAGAAAAGTTATTTAATATATATTTATTTATTTATATCAGTGAGCGTTATTTACGTAGGATGCTGCCTGCATGAAATGTTGGAGAAACTTGATTATTTATTGTAAAAGTTATTTATGACTTTAAAAAGAGGATACAAAATAAATACGATCTATGTGACTGCTTGACGTTAATTTAATGTTGTTAGCCGGGAAGCAAGTCCGAGGAAAGGCAATACGACGTGTAACAAATTAAACACAACTATTTATCCTCAATTCCACCATTTTTTTTTTTTAACTTTTCATGAAGCTATGCTTACGCGCCGACCACTAACGCTCGAGGGTGGGGAGCTCCTATATGGCTTATGGGGTATAAATCAAGGATTCTGGTCTCATTTACGGTGTTCATGGCGAAACGCCACTATTTTTAGCTGGCAAAGTATCTTTTAGGGTGCAATCGGGGAAATAATAATAAAAAACGCTCTTATTTCTGTTTTTAAGCTCGATTTCCGCCGCTCTCTCCAGTCCGGTCTACTAGCGCGGGCTCCTTTCCTGAACAGCGGCTGCTAATCAAGCCTATTCCGTTTTAAGTGGTATCTTTTAGGGGTCAAATAAAGCTCAAGCCACACCCAGATTGGTCTCCTCTACGGGTTTAATTCAAATTTTCCGACGAGCATCCCTGACCTTTTCATATGGAAGTCCCCCCGGACACTACTGTCCCTTATATTACAACTTGGAATACAATCTTGAAATGAAGCTTCTCAGTCATAGAATGACAAACATCTTTCTTAATGTTAGTCGAAAGAATTTGTTACTGCATCAAGAGTAAACAATTCAACTCGCAGATGTTTTTCTTACGCCCACTGCTTTACCCCCACGAATACTGCGATCTATCAGGAGTCCATCACTAGGAGTGTGCAACTCCCATACTAAGCCTATGTCACGGCATTTTCACAGACCGATCTATTTTTGGGCTTCTTTTCCCGCGAAATAGGTCAGTTCCGGTCTTCGTGAGTGCGCATCAATAAGGAAAAAAGTGTTGTCTTTCTTTTGAAGGTGCTTCGCTGGTGCTACGTCACGGTTTGCGCATATTGAAAAGTTTAGCCTGGATTTTTCAAATTTGTCGTTTGCAATCCGTGTTAACCTTCTCCATCCTTAGCATCCTTGTTCCTTTATGGTTTATCATTATTTCTTTGGTGTTTTTCTATCTTATTAAATTGCTATTTTCAGGTTTCCTTCAATTTAAAGGTAATTTTGTATGCGGCCAAAATAACTCAAAATATCGTGACTGAGCTCCTTTAAATCTTCCGGTGAAATGACGACGTTAGTTAAAAATCCATGCTTGTGACTGGTCACTGAGCTGGTTTCTGCGATGGTCTGAATTCGAGGTAAATTCAAACTCAAAATATATCGTTCTGTGACGGGAATGTGTGGTAGCTGCACGATCCTGGTGATGGGCTCCTGGATGTTTTGATCATGTTTAAGATTTTAATTTTAATGTTTAATAATTATTGACCTTGAGAAATGATCATCCTACAAAATGGAACAAATCCCTGACTCAATTTTTTTACGCTGCATTTTGAATAGATCTTTTCACTGTTAATTTTTCAGAGAAAAATTAACAGTCCCCCTGGTTGTAGGCTAATCTATCTTTAAATCAAGAAATACACCCGGGAATTGGGCCCCCCTCAAGCTTTCCTTGTTTTGAATTCGTTTTACTATGACGTTTTAAAGCTTAACCAGTAAATGAAAAACCTATTCATCAACACAGCTTTAGCTCGTTTCGAAACGGTTTCCGGTTATAAGCCCCCTCGGATATAGCTCCCCCCCTCCCTCAGTTGTATAACCTTGGGCTTATAAGCGATTTACGGTATGCATTATAATAAAATGCAACGTGGACGTAAGGCAATCAGTTCGGGCAGGAACTTCAAAATTGTCCGGAATTACCTCACATGTATAACCCTGGGTTTATAAGCGATTTACGGTATGCATTATAATAAAATCCAACGTGGATGCAAGGCAGTTTCGGGCAAAACTTCAAAATTGTCCGGAATTACCTCACATGCATTCACGTTGGATTACATTGCAGTACAAAAATAACCTCGAGCGATATTCAAGACTGATTCACAATGAAGAACATTTCTTCCTTTTCAACTTCAACTGGGAAAGTTTATATCTAAAAGAAACCTGTAGGATTGTCGTCATGTTTCAGTAAAGAGCAAATTATTTACCATATACGGCGAGCCAAAAGAAATTTATCAAAGGGGAATATTGACAAACAAAGAAACGAAAATTGGAATAAGGCGAACACATTGATAAAAAGAAAAGTTTGGTAGAACATTTGTCAAAAAGTCATCATCAAAGGGCTGAAAAGGAATACAATTAATATTTGAATTGACCGCAATCTTCGCTGATTTTCACTAACCACGACGGGGATTTTTTACGGATTATCTGACGCTTAAATTTATTTCAAGTTGCTTCAGACGTCCTTTGGGAATTTTGTCATCCGGTTCTTCACTGCACTGGAGAGACAAAAATGAACTTATTAAACACCCATGTACGTTTTTTATGAATCCTAGCAACATGACTAGCAGCTAATATTGTTAGTTTGGGTCAACTAATACAAAATGTATTAGCCTCAACTACAATATTGTAATTTAGTTTCCTTGTTTCGGTGGCACTAATCAATCTTGATGTTTGTGCGTCATGGGGAAACCCCACTTTTTACTGAAGCCAATTTCTTTCAATATTGACCTTCAAGTGAACTCAATCCATAGATGGGAATAGACTAATGAGCAAATTTATTTTTAACTTGACCTGTGCAGCAATTTCCTGTACCATTGCAGGCCAACTCTAAAGCTAAGCCATAAAATATGTCAGTTTAAAAATAGATGGTTTCTGGAACAGTATAAATATTTTTGCTGTGAAGTGAACTGTTAGTTGATTTAGTGACTGGTATTTGAGGTGGACAAGCTCATTCAGTTCATATTATTTTATGTTTATGTGTGAACTCAAAAGGTAAGCTCAATGTAAAATCCACTATTTTTTTAGTTAGTTTTTAGTGTAGTATCTAGCACAGTGTGTTGAAGAATGCCTAAAGGGTCGTTAGCTGAGAACAAGATCAGAGGAAAAACATTAATCCCTGAAAAATGAGGTAACGACACTGAAGCTATTCGAAAGCGTGAGGTCCATCGATTTTCCTTTTTTCCATTTTTTTTATACCTTATAATCAGTATCATATCAGTTCATTTGCCATTTTGTTGTTTTGGCGGGAAAAATTTCTGATGAGGGTGGACAGAAGCCACTAAAAATTTAGAGAAGAAAACAACCTTAGAGAATTGAATGTTCTTACCGATCACAACTGTCTCTTTAAAATTTAGTGTTGCCGGGTAAAATATATATCAGAGTAAAAATCCGTGTTGCATTCCAGTACACGCACTCTTGACGAATTTTTCTATCGATCGGTTCAGTTTCATAGTGTAACTCACAATCTGTTTCCAGTCACTATACACTAATGCATGGATTAATTGATTAATTTCACACATTGAATGGTCCCAATACCATTATTACTTTCACCACCTTCAAAGCCTCGTCAAAACTACGCCGGAGAAATTTGAAGACGGCGTTTTCAATCTGTAAACGCATCAATTTTTTCCGTCTACACTACGCTGGAGAAATTTGAAAACGTAACAATCACCGGCCATTTTATTTTTGTGTTTGAGGAAAACTCGAGCAGGGAAAACAAATTATATGATTATCGTGATGTAATCTTTTTCGAAAAGCTCTGTTTTCAAAATGTTTTCCGTCCACACTGAAACGCGAAGCCGGCGTTTTCAAATTCCTCCGGTTTGAAGAGCGTTTTAGAAAAACTCCGTTTTTGCGACGGATTAGCGTGGACGGTAGCCCTAACCGTAGAAATAAAGCTGCGTTTTCAAATTTCTCCGGCGTAATTTGGACGGGACTTAAAACACGCGCAAACAACGAAACTTGTGTCACTAGTCGAGTTGACGATGTGTTTGTTTTGAAACATAAGGCTGAAAAATACACTTGAGATCGATGTCCTTCAGACGGTCTGACATTTTGTGCCAAAGCTAGGTAGATTTAACGAACCCTTTTAATTTCAGTGGATTATAAATTACTTAAGTTGTGCTGTCAATTTATATCGTAAAAATGGCAAGTAATTAACAATAGATAACAGCTCTAAGTGAGAAAAAAACTATTTAATCTGCCTGTGAAACGACAAGGATTTCCTCTTGCGGGGGATTTTTTGCGGACTGTAATTGTAAGTAGAGATAAGTAATTGTTTAGATCGATTTACTGAACCGTGGGTATAAGCTCTTTACCTGCGGTGAGTCTGAAATCGGAAGCTACACAAACATATCTCGCGATAAGAAAATCACGAGAGATTTGTTACGATTACGCGGCGTTATAATAAACATGTAAGCCGATTTCTATCAGTGATCAGTTTTCTTTCAACCAAAAATAGGCGTCTTTTTTATTAGGGGATCTTTCTTTTCACAATTGTTTATGATTGCAGTGGCAAGAAATCTAAGTCTGAAATGACGATTTCGAAACCAGGCGATTGAGTAACGAATGATTTAGTGATAATTACCCCAGTTTAAAGGACCGTTCATCTTTCGCACAGGGCGGTACGTAATTAGCGAGGAATGTCTCCAGTGTATTTAAAATTCAAGTACAGTTACAGCTATGTAACTGTTAAACAATGTAACTAATTACTAAGTTACCAGAACTTTCTAACTGACCATAAACCAGACTGACTTAGCTTCTAAGAATGTTTGGGCATGTAAGCGCTTCCTTTGCGGAAATCCACTAAATAAATTTGCCCTACCCAACAATAAGAACCATTGGAAAATTTTGATGTTTTTTCTTAAAAGCCATGGGAACGATTGCGCGATTGCGACCGTTTGACTAGGTCGACGAAGAGTTATCGACTGGACGCTCGGAAATTATCGGAATCTCCGATGTTGGCTTGGCCAGTCACGCCAAGGCGGCATTTCATGTTTCGAGTACGTACACTTAAAATTGCTCGTAAATCTTTTGCCGTCTTGGCATCGAAAGCATTTAGAATGAGGTTAGCGCTTTGCGGAGATCCGGGCAAGGCGGAAACTAGTTATTAATTGGCGATAACAGCTCTACCAAAGAAATCTAAATTGGGATAATTGAAAACATTAAAATAGCCCCTCGTGATTAGACATGTGGGAGTTTTGTTATTTTGTCTCGTCTCGCGTTTTGTGAGTAGCGTCTCATGGTATATTGACAAACAAAAGCACGGGGAAGTTTACAGATTCTTTACTCAAGAAAAATCGGAAGTCACCGAATATCCCAGAAAGTTTTGATTTTGTACAGTCTGCCTGGTAGAGTGTTTGGGGCAATATGCGTGAGTCTGTGAGTCCAGTAGACTACCTGTATTCAAGTACGGTATGTTAATACTCAGTGACTATATTTTCGAACGCTAACCCAAGGAAGATCTCTGCCGCGCTGCAGATCAGTACTCTCGACAAATTTTCTTACAAAGGTACGCAACTTCATTATGAATTGAAAAAAATCCTCCCTTTTTTTGTGACGTTTATTTCCTAGAAGAACAAAGTCTTGCCCAACTCCGCTCCTTGACAACATTGTGTCCCAATCGATGGGAAAATATTTAGGCGTAACGGAGCAACCGACATTTCTCAAATTCCTTCTCGCGAACTGACTGATATAAGATCGCTTACAGGTGATGGGATTTTATTACTTATATAACCCAATCCGGGGAAATCAACATTTCCCATACAATATAAAAGCTGAAATCATTAATAAGTTGGTGGGAGATCATTTAGGGAAATCTTATCACTTACTTAAACCAAGATCAAGGCTTTCTTTTTCTAAAAGGTAAGACTTTAATCTTGTTTTGTGGGCGATCTGAAAGACGCTCGGATTAACACGAAAGAGAAAAACTTTCAGCGAGTTCTTTTGACGTGGTAATTACCTCGCTCTTGAAGTCCAGTCTTTAAGATTATCAGAGCTTGTTAGCAAAGTTTGCATCGAGCGTTGTCCGCAACAACCTTGAAAAGGTGATTGTTTCGGAAGTAACACATTATCAGCCCGATAATTCGTTCGGTATGAAGAAATGTTCAAATGTGCTGCGTAATAACGAGATATTATCCTGCCTTTTAAAGTCATGACAAACCTTGATTAGAGTAATTAAGTCGTTCGGTCATGCATGCAGACATTCGATTTAATTAAAAAGCTAAACCATGTGCATTAACTCAGCGCAGAATGGACGCATACTGTCATACTTGTCAACACTTAGGGAGACTAACTCATGGAGACTATAACTTTCTTATTCCGTCCTCCCTTCGTCAACGATATGACTCGATTAGCTGAAATATTGACCATTTTTTTCTGATTCAATTCACATGAAGTTGTTGACAAATTCTTTCGCCTGAAAACATTCGCTCGAGATTGAGTATTTCGCTTGATTGTGTTGAATTGACGTCATCAATGACGTCCAATACAGTGTTCATACATTTGCCCAAATACGAGGTTAAACCGCGGAACCCAGGACCAATTACGGTCAGTCATTATTATTAATCACTAGTCGACGGGTTAACTAAAGTGAATCTCAGAGAAAACAGCACTCCGCACAACAGGACGTTGGTTCTTTGTACTTTGCTTCAGGTAACAATTTTTCTCTACACTCCACTTAGAACTGAAAATATCCGGCACCGGAAAAACTTCCTTCTCTATCGGACGGACACACAGTAGTTGTCTTCTATTTCACCGGTAATGCCTTCACGCTTGTGAATCACTCACAGGAACCACAAAGGAACAACGTAGATAAAATTGATCGTTGTTCTTAACTTCAGGAAGTCAACGAAAACTATAAGTTATCAGTTCTAACGTCAGGTGTGCTGTTTTCCGCCCAGTCCAGGCCAGATACGCTCAAAAGAATGTTCGCCCAGGTGTACTATGGAGCGGGAAGTTTTTTTTAAGACCCTCTGCAGTGACGTACAATATCTGAACGCAGATTAGGAAGAAAAAACCCTGCTACTAAATTTTTTCAACAAACTTGGTAACATAGTCTGATATCGATTAATTGCCGAGCTATATATTTTAATTAGTTAGATTATCAGCGTATGGTAATAGAAGTGCTTCGAAGTCATACAACTTCCTCTAGAGATGTTTGGGTGTGTACTTTACGAGTAAAACAATACAGGAAGATTAAATCAATCTGGGCTGGGGTTTTCACGTAACCAATGTGTAACTAAAGAACAAGGAGACGGGAGCAGTGATGCAGAAAGGTCAGGGCCTGTGATAAGCGAATTGCACTATGAGGAAATCAACAAAGAGTGCAATAATAATTCGGCAGCCTCTTCAAATAATTATCAAACCGGCAAAAATCAACTATCCAGGCTGTATGAATGTGAGCCAGGTCGTAAAATCAAGTTTGCAACAGCGAGCGCGTGTTTAGATTAATTTCCGGTGCTCAAGGCTCAAGCGTCGTGTCACCGGAAGTTTGCTAAGCCTGACCTCGTTTCTGATTGGTCCTTACTGACGGGAAGGCTGGGCGTTTGAGTAATTTTTACGAGTTCCTCGTTCGGCAGTTCATTCATTTATTGCCTTGGTGTCTCCGCAGTTACTACAAGACGTAACTAACTCCGTCCAGTATTATACAAAGACCCGAAGGAACATGGATCGTGGCATCTGTAATGGCTGTAGATCACTGTCAAGGATATCAACTGTGTTAGCTGTTGTTGTGGTGTCGCTTGTTTTGCGATCAGGTTAGTGAGAGCATGTCGACTCCAATACTCCACATTAATTTCCATACTACAAATTACACGTGTATGAACAGTTCGTCTCATCTTTAGAAGAGGTAGCCCTTAAGAGACTTCATTTACGCATAGAGATCATAATCATTGCCATCACCCTCAAGGTGTGTTGCCCCACACATAATTTTCAAATGTAATTGAATAAAAGATCAAAACATTGGCCAATTTGATACCTCTCTGATAACAAGTTTTTAGAAATCACTGCATCTTTACGGAGGCTACAAGATCGTCGATTTCGATTAGAATTTCCCTGCTTAAAATTTTACGAACCGTTTTGAAAATGATCCCGGAATGATCTGCATTAGAGAGCATGAATGAAACTTTTACATTTTGAGTCACGCTACATAGTTTATCGTTTGATCCGCAGTGCGTAGTTTTCAACTCTTCTCCAACGAATCAGAGCAAAGCTATTTTTATTCCGATGTGAAATCTTTCAAGGCGAAGACAATTTTGCTTTGTTTCAAAAGACTATTGCGTCGCGAAGCGAGCGACTTGAACACTCACAGACGGAGCGGAGCGGCAGTTAATTAAAAGCCGCACACACGGATACACACAAAAAATTCCGCGAAAAAATTGCACACATGGGAATATTTCGTGATTATAAACGTGGCTTGGCAACAATAGCGCCGTAACGCTTTATAGCGAGGGATGTTTGTTGGTTGTTATGTGGGAAATCTGTAATTTTCGCAATTTCTGAGAAATTCTGCTTACGAAATCACTATTTGATTATACAAACAGCATTGCTTGTGGCAAGAAATGTGTGGAATTTAACACCTTTGATGTGATTTTATTTATGTACAAAACAGTGGCGCTCGAGTTTACTTTGCGGGATTTTTAACACCAGCAAACACAGATTACTTCTGCTTTTGTAATGAATTTTGCCTTTCTTAACGCCTGAAAGAGATAATAGTGTCCAAGTGTTTCCAGCAACTTAAAACCCGATCGATATCTGACTGCTGGTGTAGGTAAACAAATGATTAACCGCACTGATTAACCAACAAATCGTTTTTGAGACTATATATATACTGTAAGAACCCGTTTTTCCCCTTTGAGGTGGTAAAACTGACCAATATATTATTTGGGACGTTTTGCATGAATATTTTATGAGAGTTGATGACGGCCTCTTAAGAGTCCAAAGTTTGCTGCTTAAAAGTTTCCAATCTCGCTGTCAAAATTGACCGGAGTTTGTGAACTAAACAATACCTATATTTTTACCTTCATTGAACAACGTAGCTTTTATTTTCATCTTCCTCCTACATCTGACTTTTTCTATTGTTTATTTCATTCACCAAACTATTTTGACAAATGTTATGAAGATATGCCTATATTTTGAACCAAACACCTAAAAATTACACCAATTACATTGTGTTCTTAATTGGGCGAAAGTTGGCCCAGGTTTCATTGAAATAATTAGTTAATTTTACATTCATTCATCAAATTTTAAATCAACAAGTTGTGATAATCGAAATTGTAAAAAATGAAGCAAATATTCTTTTTTTATATATAAAAAAGGTGAATACGTAAGAACTATCAAAATTTAGCTAAATTAAAGTGTTACAATGCTATGGTTTAATTTAGCCAAAAAAAATTCAAGCCTTAAGCATTACGATACTTTGTTTATGAAAAGAGAGAACTGCAGACATGGCACATCTATGGTCTTCTTAAAGTTGATAAATTATAGATGACTATGCTTACCTAAAATAAAGAATTCCCTTTTTTCCCATTGAAAGTGCCCTAATATGTATAATTTCCTTTTTTTCCCAATGAAAGTGTCATCAATAGAACTGCCAGAGGAGAGATGTAAACCAAGACCAGTGGTGGTTTCCGAAACTCAAGGTTACAGACCATACCACATAACAGTGTATCGCTGCTCCGGAACTTGTAATGTTAACATACCACCCAGCCAAAAACCATGTACAGCAGCTAACAAGAAAGAAATAGAAGTCGAAGTTACGGGTCCATTAGGACAGCATCACAAGACTATCAAAATTTATAATCATACAAGTTGCAGTTGCGAGTGTAACTTGGAATGTAATTGGGCTGAGGGGGAGCTGCCAGATGGAGTTAACTGCAGATGTCTAAAGGGGCCAAGTACTGACAGATTTGTTGGTGGCCAAAAGACAGGTGTGATGCCTAAACAACAACAACAACAACAACAACAACAACAGCAACAACAACAATAATAATAATGATAATGATGATGATTATGATAATGACAATGATAATGATAATAATAATGTCTGTGTTTCTATTGTGATTTTGATGCTTAGCTTGTTGTCCTGTACCCTGTTCAAACTCCTTTAGTTTCTTTTTTTCTTTGAGTGGTGGAAGATGTACCATCCAGGGTTTTTCACTGACTTGGCTTCACTGACCAACAAATGCTTTTTCAAAGTTATACTGAGTTCCATATCCACCCAGTATCCCATGCCATCCAGGGGGACATTAAACACTTCCTATCACTTCATATGATAACCGATTTGAGTTTAGTAATAATGCAATACTTATTGTTTGAGTAGAAGTGCCTGAGATTTCAAAACCTTTGACCTGTCACCAGAGTTACAGTATACTAGCATCTACACTTGTTATTAGTGAGCTGCAAATTTGCCCAAGGTTACTCTCGCTTGGAATTCTATAATTCAATGATATTAATGTGAATCCTTTCATGAATGACAGAGGATGTGCTTCCATACAAGATTGGCCTAGCTGCTTTGGGATTTGTTACCGCATTGATTCTGGTTCTGGTTGTGTGCACAAAACGAAAGCAGGTTCTAGAGAGTGTGAAAAAAAGCTGCTGCAAAAGAGGTTGGTGACATGAAAATAATATTGCTTTATGTAGTGCATGATACACAAGAGACTGTAAGGACATCAAATACATGTACTGTTCAGTGTGCATAGGCATTATCAATATCTTTAGAATTATTCCTCAGTCTAAAGGCATGGTTTACAGTTAATTTTAAGCTTCTTTACTCACTCAAGACTTTGATAGACAAGAATGAGTGCAAAATCATAAGTAAATTACAAAGATCTCAGTCATGGCATTTTGACCATGTACAAAATGACCTTAAATTGAAGGAAACCTGAAAATAGTGGTTTAATAAGATAGAAAAACACCAAAGAAATAATAATAAACCATAAAGGAAGAAGGACAGCTAAGAGTGAAGAAGATTAACATGGATTACATATAATGAACTTGAAATATTTTTGGTAAACTTTTCAAGGTGGTTATGTAGCTGTAACTTGCAGTCAGTCATAACCCATTTCTTGTATTTATCTCTGCAATACAGACCCACCACCACCAGCAGCAGTGGAAGCAGCAGTCTAAATATAATAGTATTAAGTCACAGGATGGGAAGCAAGAACAAGTTAAACATCCACTTCAAAAAATGGTATTTGCTTGTACTCAAATGCCAATTTCATGTACAAGACCAGCTCTGATTGCTGTTAGTTTTTATTGTGCACATGTTCTAGGGATTTTTAAAAGATTTGGAAATTAAACTAATGCTATGTTTAACATAAGAAGGTATGCACCAAAATCTAGAGCAAATAAACTGGTTGAACATACTAGATGGTTTACAATATTACCAGTGATTTAAAAAGGTCCAAAAAAAGAGTTTGGTTTTTTATTTGCTTTCTTAATTGAACTTGTAAGTACATTTGATGATTGTACATGTTGTAGATGTAGAATAGTTATTTAAGTATCTTTAAAAGTAACTTTCTTAAGCCTCTTGATTGAGGAATCATTGCATGCTGTAAATAACAGGTCCATTTAATTTATATAAAATTATAACAAACTTAAGGTAGACCAAATAATAATAGCTTTTGTGACAATCACATTATGCATCAAAAGGCCACTCATGTAGTTCGTCTTTAGTACACAAGCAGGCAGCGTTTCCTTCTCAAAAGATATGTATTTCTCATAGTGAAGATGAATTCATTGCAGAGCCTGAGGTTTATTCATTTACCACTAGACTCTTTACAGATGAAAACAGTTATTACTGACAGAAGAATCCTTTTGGATTCAAAGTTGTTCACTTAGGACGTTTAGTAAACCATGATTCCCTCAGTAGAAAGGGATAAACATAATTATCAGGTAGATTGAAATGTTGACACATGTTGGTATATTACAGCGTACATGTATTACATATAATAAGTGTACCTTCTATAAGGCAGAATCCAGTAGGATTCTAAGTGGTTCGTTTGACCATTAGAAATTCAAGGACATTGGGATACCAGTGATAACAATGCGTATGCAGTGTTGAGCATGCCGTTGTTTTTGTGATAATTAAGTAGCAAGTCATTCATTGTACAGTCTGGAAAATTCATAGAATTTGTAATTCAAACATTTTCAAGATTGCCCATATTAATATTAAATATCAGTTTTTGATCTTTCATTGACCAACAGAACATACAACCTTCAGTTTTGTCCTGTTTTTGGGGGGCAATAACGAGAATCATACGAAAGGTCAGGTTGTATTAAATAACTGATAATTGCATAATATTGTGTACATGTAAGTACATTTGATGGAATAAAACAAATAATTACAGTGTTTCCATTGTCTAATATAATTATGATTTGACTTCATCAATGCAGGGATCCCTGTCTTTAAATGGAACTCCCACCCCCTCAAATTTTAGAAAAAAAAAAGTCCCAACAGTTAAGGGCCATCCCCCTCCAATAATATCAACCACCAGTCATTGACAATAAGTTAATAACAAGATCTCCTGAATGTGCACGAAATCCTAGCATATGTCAGAATTTGCATGGAGGCTAGTAACTGAAATATTAAATTGATTGTGAGAGTAATTCCCTGTTAAATGTTTTTTTTTCAAGATTCATTGCTTCGCGACATTTCTTCTCACCTTGGCATGTTAAATGAGATCTGAGGGAATTTAGGTTTTGTATCCTTGTGTCTCTTATAATAACACTGTAGGGTAAATAACCTTAATTTGTGCCAATTTAATTGTTGAAATACCGTAATGATTTGATTTAGCGCCTCCTTCAAATAAGCGCCCCCTTTTGAATAACTGACCCCTTCGAATGTGTTTTGACTATTAAGTGCCCCTATTAGGTGCCCCATTCTAATAAGCACCCCTATTTTAATATTACAATATTACAGTGCCATCATATCAACGGAGGTTCATTAATTGCTCACATAAGGAATGCTGCATCACAAAAACAATGGTCTTCGTCTGAGTTTCTCAACCTTTATGTCCATGAGAGTGTGTAGTTCCTTCAAATTTTGTGGCAATTGCTTGGCTGGTTGTTCAGGCCAGGAAGGATCCAGGGATAACTATTCTATTTTCCAGTCTCCTTGATCCAGTCAACATATATTTGTTACTGTTCTGTACAGTTTCTGTTATTGTTCCTTTCTTTTAAATAACTACCATATTAAAGTTTTGCTTTGAACATTCAGTTGTTTTTCCAAAAAGAAATAAGTGCCCTGATTGATTTCAAGTTTACAGTAGTTTCTTATCTCCAAACAAACTCTTACATTGTGCTTCAAGGGTCCCTGTTGTGGGAATATAAAATTATAAAGCCCATTGGGCTTTACATTTTAAGTTATATATAGCTTATGAAAGAAGTGCAACATCCCCCAGGTAAAGGGCTTAAATTCTGGATAAAGGTAAGTTCAATAGTATAACCAATGCCTGAAAAGTTATGTAATTATTACTGTGATTCTGCTAAGAGCAAAGCAGTTAAAAGAAGAAGAATGATTCAAGTGTTATTTTCCTGTGTCATCTGCAAACTTGAACATCAGAATTTACACACTGTAACACCATCAAAAATGTCACAATTTATTGTCCGTTTCAAATAAAAGAAAGAACATTTATGTAACTTGCTACGTCATGGCACATTCTAAATATTAAGAACATCAAAGTTATTTTTATCGCATACATGTAAGCTTTACAATTTCAACAAATTGGATTAACAAGAAGAGAGCCCAACTGTATAAAAATAAGTACAAGTCAAATGTTAAGCAATGAACAAATTATTTTGTACCTCTGAAATAACAACAAACATACATTTGTAATAGTTTGAAAGTACTACAACAGTCATGTCTCAAAGATAGACCAGCCACCAACTATTAACTTCTGGTTATCTAGTCTCCATGCAACCCCACCGCCGAAGTTATAATCTCATGAAGTACACCCCTTCCTAAAGCAAATGAGAATGTACGACGATTACTGTAGATTAAACAGATTACGTATTCTAAAATCTAAAAATAGTGACAAAGTTGCACAAATGTTCAAGCAACGATGATATCTCCCAGATCTTCATTCCACATCTACATGTAGTTTGAGTTTAAATAAATTGACTAAATTAGGTTATCTGTGCTGTTATTCAATGACTTAATTCAGAATTCTAGACTATGCAATTTGGAGGCTGATGACCATAATTTTAAGGTAGAGAAGTATCTTCCAGGCAGTTTCAATACACACCAGCTAGGTGGGTAATACAAGGCCCCCTCTTCTTAAGAGGGAAACAGATGATAAAGCAAAGTAAAAGAAAACAATCAAGACTAACAATTGCCAAAAACAAACAAACTATTTACTAGTTTGATAAATAGAGTACTATACATAACATCTCACTTGTGTCATTTTTGTACAACATTTCTCTAAGGAGCTGGCTAAATACAATATTAATAATTTAATATTATTATAGAATACAACAAATTCTTAACTGTTGTAACTTTGTTCAGAGACTTTGTCAACCTTAACCATCAAAACTAAAGAAAAATAATACAATTCACAAGAACGCACAGAGCTTCTTCTGACAGTTTACTTCCTATCTTTCAGTTGAAAATGGTGTCATGATGACTTCAAAATACTGTTCGTTCTTATTGCTAAATTTTACTTGCTTGTGCATTTCAAAACCTTTACTCGTAATAAAATTCATGTCTTATGATTTTTGTACAATAGGTTAGTAAGTCCAGGAGGCACAAGAGGAGCAATCTCGTTCCCAGAGCCCACGTGTCTTTTGGTCAGCACCAAGACACAGAGCTCTGGAATAACCAATTTCCAGACTCCAAGATTTTAGGAGTTCCAGTTTCACGGTGCATGCGTGCCTTGGTTTAAAACATGGCAATCTCGTTCCCAGAGCCCATGTGTCTTTTGGCTGGTGCTGACCAAAAGACATGTGGGCTCTGGGAGCGAGATTGCAAGAGGAACACAGTTACAAAAACTGCCAGTTCAACGCCACCTACCTGTTATAACTACCTCACAATGTAGAAGTATTCCTAATAAAATCTGAAAGCTTTTGGCTTCTAAAACTTTTAAAACAATGTTTTGCCAGTGTGTACATCAAGAAAGCCTGTAGTTTGTATCTAAAATAATTTTTGTATTGCTGAGATTGATGCACCGTTTGTTCAGCAAGTTCATTATTAAGTTTCAACTTTCATTCCTGTTCTTTGTGCTTGGATTTCCTGTGGTTTCCACTCTTTACATTTGGGTGCCCTATGGTACACAGCTCGTATATTCCTGACCAACACTTTTACAACCAATAATATATCAATTTTGTTTTTTAAAAATGACTAAAATGAATAAATGTCATTACAGATTAAATAAAATTATTTTTTCGTAGCCGACAGAGGCGAAAACTAACCCTAAGTCTAAAAGTCATCAACAGCAAGTTATTTCTGCTAAAGCAAACTGCATGTACTAATCTTGTCAAACACATTAACAATACTCTGCTCTACATTGTATTTTCAACTCTGTTCTCAGTACTTGGTAATGTGGTAAAACACGGTCTCTGGTATTTGATATAATTACATCATATTCATTTATTTAAGCTGTTACAGTGTGATTCCTATAACAGTGCAACTGAGGCAAAAAAATATAAAACCATACGACCAAAACCAAAGTAGCCAGCCCAGTTACATAAATCTCACATCATTTCTTATTTTCTCCTTACCTTTTGTAACAAATTCAGGTAAACAAAATTGAGAAAAGAAGCTCCGATCACCTTGAACATAATGACCAAAACCAAATTCTACTAACAAAAATAAATGTTCTACAAGCCCTGAGGAGAGTTTGGAAGTTGACCTGTATCTGGCTGAAAGAATTTCTAATTATTAATTTTCTGCCAGAGAGAGTTGGATGACTTTTGCCAGCTCCTCTTCCTCTAGTTTTCTTAGTCGTTCATCTTCTTCCAGTTGCTGTTCAGATAGTGCCATAGCCAACTGCAAGTCTTCATCATAGACAACAGCTCCATCTCCTTCTTGTCTATCATCAGGAGGGCTTTGTGTGGATTCTTCCCCTTCAATGCCACTTTCCCTCATGCTCTCCCTTATAGCACTGCAACCACGACATAAGATTCAGTTACTTTAAGTTATTACAGTCACTATTAATGACTCAATTTAGTACCCTCCTTTCCAATAAGCCCCTTTGTTGAGTGACGTTTTTCTAATAAAGGGCTCTTTTCCAATACGCAGCACCCACCCCCCCCCTGCCCCCATTGCAAACATGGTATTGAAGACCTGAAGTGCATTCAAGTCTGCTTTTTCACCCAAATGTAATATTGAACTTACTTAATTGACTTTAGCACAATCAAGAGAATGGCATTATGACCATGAGAATGTTTACTGTTGCTTAATAGTTCTTGAGTTAAACAACATGAGACTGAAATCCAAGATCCTAGTCTGAGGAATTGGAGATGCACATGTAAGTAGCCTCATCAGTGCCAGAACAGGTACATACTTACAGTAAAGCCCCAGTTCTTTTGATACATATAGAACAAACTACTGACCCCACCCCTCCCCCCCTTGAAATCCTCTAGATCCACCCCAGATACCTACATTGCATTTCTCATGGGTCTCATCATACATTTAATGCATTAATTATAAGCACTGTATACATGCATAGTCCACAAGGAGGAGATGGGCATATGTACACAACCCCTTTGTTAGGGTAAGGATAAGGTGTTACCGTTGAAGGTCATCCTCTTCCATCTGTTGGCTGTCTCTCAAAGCTCGTAGTGTAATCATCTGTGCTGGGTCTTGCTGATATTCCAGTAGGCTCTGCTGAATTGCTAGTTGCAGCATCTCATCTTCTTCATCTCTGAGAGGTGCTATAAAATAAGCACAGATTGTGAATGGTGCATATTCATTTTAATTTATTCATCACTTGAAATTATCCAGTTCTGGACTTCTAAAGATTATAATTCACACAGACTGTTTCATCTTTATTTAGTACTTGTAAATCAAGTTATTATTGACTGCCTACTTTTCAGTGCCAAGAAAACATCTTAAAAACATGTACATGTACATGTACATGACTATTCAAATCACATCCTAGTTATGTGTATCCCAAACTTTGGTCATTTCTCGTGTCAAGGCCTGTTGAAAGTCCTGGATTACTCCTCTAAAATATAAAAAAATTGTTTATTCTGCTCATCTGTTTGTTTTAAGGAGATTGCAAGTCAATATATGAAGGATCTTAAATTTGAACAGAGCAGGAAGATGTAAAGATATTATTGAACAATCATCGTAGTTATGTTCACAGCCTAAGCACTTGTGAAAAAATTACCTGAAAGAAAATTCATACTTCAATGGGATTCAAAACCATGACCTCTGATCTCCAATACCAGTGCAGTACACTGCATATATTGGGCTATCAAACTAACTGGGAGCTTGTCATGTACTGAGTTTGATTTTTAAAGGAATTCCCAAGCTGCCGACCAGTGCATATGTCAGTGAGAGAGTATGAACTTTTGCATCCATTTTGACTTTAGAACACTGCTATATTACTCACCTACAGGCTGATCCAAATTAACCTCTCTGTATCCTACTGGAGCATCAAAACAAGTTGACTCTATGACACACCTAGCAGCTATCCCCACAGCAGAGGAGCCTGGCTCCTCCTCTTGCTCTACAGGAGTCTCACTATCCTTATCAATCTCTTGGATATCAGCTTTAATAGCATGCACCCCAGCTACTGGAGATTCTCCACCACCAATATTGCCAAATGTCACCTTGGCATTCAGGACATGAAACAGCGGAATTTCTATGAAGATTATAAATCATGGTGTTAAAGCAGAGACCTTTAAATCCTTGCCTTTTTATTCCTTTACATCATATTCATCCACTAGAATTACTAACAACAAAGGATCTTATTTACGATAGTACCTATTTTGACAGGGAATCCTGCTGGTAAATGTAGTGCAATAAAGTCCCTCAGCTTGGCAAAGTGACTGTTGCTAATGGCCTATATTACATAACAAGAGAATCACAAAAATAAAATTACTTCCACTGTGAAATCTTGAAATAGGTTGTTTAAACTTTGATGCCATGTCACACTATTTCACTAATATCTATATATAAGAATTGCCTTGTACAGAGTTGTCCAAAGCAGTTGGCTGACTGCAAAAATCCCTGTGTTCTTCATCACCTTGACTGTCTATTCTGCTGGGTTATATTTTTAATACTTAGAGATGATTTCCAGTCCATACTGTGCATTCTCGAGAGTTTGTTTTGCTTCATGCAACTACTTACATGAAGTAAATTCAAATTTTCATGTCAACCTCCATTATGGATGCAAAGCGTTGTGCTTCGTTCTTTCTTGTGTTACTTGATGAAACAACTTTGCAGCTGTGAAAATCAATGAAGCTGTTGGGAAACGGCCTCAAAGATAAGGTCTGTGGTTCGTAACAAATAACATTGATTCCCATTCCATTGAGTGAGCAGTTATGATGTTTATAAACATTAGGGTGCTGAGGTAAAATCAGCCACCTAATCCAACAACAAAGCTGCCCGTACATTTCAACGTTTAATTTTTGGACACTTTTCATCTCATTTTGGACAATTTTCAAAGTCGGACTCTCGGTGCTGAAACACAGTTAATGTATATTTATGCCCACAAAACATGAATTTCGCAAGTAATGTACTTTAATCCTTTGAGACAAACAGGCCTGCAATATGAGTTCCCCCTTTGACAGTGTCTGTCTACTCACCAGCAATTTGATAATTGGAAGAACTTGTTCCCGAAGAGACAACGGGTGTTTGTCACACATTGAAATTGTAGCTTTGAATTTCTGCTTCTTGACTGACATCTCTTTCAACTTCCCAATATCTTCATGTCGAGAAAGAACTCATTAGTTTTTACAGTGTCATAATTTATTATTAATAACTTAGTAATCAAAATAATCAATCTGGAATCAGCCAGTGAGAATAACTCGGTCAAAACTAAGTAGGTGTATAGTATAGGGTACAGTACATGTACATATGCAAAATGAAGAAAAGGTCTGGGTGGGCCTAAAAGCAGTATATAAAGAATGACTGTTTTGATGCAGAGTGTATATAGTTGTTTTATGTTTTTTTGGAACAAGAAACGCAAGGCACAAGTGAGGAAACATGAACACCAAGCACAGAGGTCTTAGTAAGTATGAAGTTTCTTCATAACCTCATAATTAACCCAAAGTAAGGGGGACTTATATTTGGGGGAAGGTAAGGAGAGCTTAAAGGTGAGTTAGAGTTTTGGTATACATTAAGATGGGACTATAACCTAGGGGGATGGGGGTTAAATCAGAATGTAATGGTAAATCATGACTTTACAATCTTACCTCTTGAATTTGCTTCTGATGAAGGATTAAAGTATTCCTCTATACTCATTCGGTAAGGGTTAGTAGATGAGGGGTCTGCAACAGGACCAGTCTGTTCATCCTGTGAAGAAATTACCAAGCCAATAATTTGATTATGATTCATAACTTTCAACATTTGATTTAAATTGATTATTTTTTTTTTTACCAAAAAAAAAATGTAAGAAAGCACATACTAAAAGCCTACTTTTCATTTATAACTTGATAGAAACACGGAACTGACACAGTCAAGCTAGGAAAGAATACAGAACTAGAAAAGAATAAAGAAGATAAATAGCAAATACATTGTCATTATCTGTCAAGTTAAATTACACATGGAAACTTGGGAGAACTTGAAAAATTACCTCCATATTACTTGACAAATTCTCCTCCTCAATACCCAACAGTGTTTGCAGACCATTTGCAGCAAATGAATCATTTGTATCTGTTGAATAAAAGTTTCCAGAACAGATGTTCAGCTGCTATTGCTGAAAAAAACTTTCTCCAAAGCACTTCTGCAGCCAACTAATTGCTCTATTTCAAGAAAAGTCATTATACCAGTGATTACCAGAATAGATTGGTTTGTATATATGTATAAATTACTTAAATATTAATAATTAAATTATATTTGATAGATTTTATTAAGTAAAATGAGAGAATGGACACCGCATTTGACATTGCAATGTAATATTCCATGCTGCAGTTAACCTCCACTTCACAGGATCACTACACAACTTAGGAAAGAGTACTGCACAATGACATTAGGTATTCTTTGCTAAGGTTTTTGTTATCCAATCTGTAGTGTTTAGCACTGAGTTCTTGGTGGCTTCCATCCACTTTCATCAGAGTTGCAATGTTCAGGTTCATTAATTGCAATTCATTAATAATTTATGATTGGGATTAATTCATCAGAGTTGCAATGTTAAGGGACATAAGTTAAAAAAACAATTACATCTAGATTCAGAACTCACTTTGCGCTGCCTGTTTATCCTCAGCGTTCAGATGCTCCACTCTTGTCTTAGTAAGCACTTCAACCCCAGTAGCAGTGTAAACCTTACATTCAAAGCCATTCACCACTTCCGTCTTGTCTCCACCCCAACCCCACATGGTCTTGTGCCTAAAGAAAGAATTAACTGACAGTTCAGAAATGGCTAAAAGCTTCAACATAGCCCAAGCGTCAAGTGCCTGTTACAGTTGGATATTGTCCCCAATCTCTTTTTGCATGTGTTAATGGCTCACAACTGCATCTCGCTTCATAAACATTTACATACAGAAGACCTCACCCAAAATTCAGCCATCGTGACCCATGCTTGGTCGATGTCCCATGTAAATAGCCCTTTAATGATGTGGCATCAAATGAGCTATGATTACATTCTATACCATATCAGAGACCAGGGGCCCGTTTTTCAAAGGTCCCGAAAAGTTTGCGCACCAGGAAAGCCGTAGCAAAATCCCAAACCTTCTAATTACAGAGTTGTTATTTACATATTCTTAATATGACCAGAAGTTCCCTTCATACAAGAAGTTTCAGGCGTATACATCTTTCTGTTTTTAGATACAGATAAACTGAAAATGGCTTAATTGCGGGCCAGAAAAGTTTTTGGGGCTTTCGAGAAACAGGCCCCTGGACTGTCATTAAGTATTGGGTCACCTATAACCTTGATCTTCACAGCTGTGACAAACTTGTAACTTTGGGGGTGAATTGTATCAACAAAAGACAATTTCACTCATAACATCAAGGGCCCATCAAGTATACTCAGCCGTAACAGGTGGTACGGGGTTACAGCCCTTAATGACAGCCCTGGAGATAGAACACTGACATCATGATTACACAACTGTATCTAATAGTCAGCTAGACCAGTCTTTACCTTGTAAATGCTATATTATCAGTGTTAAGCATAGTGGCAACAGCTGGTGTTGTCAGTCTGGCATTGATGGCATCATCTGAGGGTTTCAGACCCTCCAGGTCTCGAAAATCATCTCTGAAACAACAACAACAACAACAAAAAAAACAATCATGCCATTGTCATGTGGTGATATAAACATTCCAGTCTCTCCTTTTTTTCATAAATAATACGGTAAATCATATGAAAGTAGAAGAAAGCTTAAGTGCCCTAGGAGAAGATCCTTTGTTACCTGCTTTTACTCACTGAAGAGAAAGTCTCTTCTATAGATATGCATACATGTATACCCTGGGCAGAAAAGAATGAAGGAAGTTGCCATCTGCAAAAGTAGCTGAATGCCAACTAAAACATTACAAACAACTTTGCAAATCAAACATATAAACAAAATTGATCACAAGTTACTGTAAGTTGGAGGTATGCACTGAACTATTATTACAATGTACCTGATTCGTAGGGTCTCCCTAAAGTATCTCTTTTTATCATGGTCAATCTCTAAAAATTCTCCTCCATCAGCTGAAAACAAATCAACCACAGAAAACAGCAAATTTGGAATGCAGCCTTACATACATGAAACAGATTTTCAAGCCAAATTTTTCTCAAGAAGTCTTAAGGCAGGATTTGCCATAAAAGCTTGAAGTTTCGAAGTTTAGAAGTTAAATTTACAAACTTTTCCTAAATGTTTTACCCATGGTTTTTAATAATTCTTCAGGGTCAGGGGTGTCAAAAAGTGCAGTGAACTGGTATCTGAAACTAAGATTATCAGTTGAGTAAGGTGCAACAAACGTTTTGTGGCCAGGTTTTAATGTTCAACTTGTGTTGTTGTCATGGGCAACTAGCTCTGTTTCCAGTGGCAACTTGTTGGCCTTTGACATCATTGGCAGCAAAACCCGTAAAATTGCAGGCAACAATATTGTTACCATTGGAAAGGAGGAAAGTTGGCCATGTCAACGCCGTAATTTTGAGTCCAAACCTTTGTCACCAAAGCTCTGTTGTGCCTTACTCAACTAATAATCATCACAGTACCTGCTGTTCACAGATCAGTTGTCATGGATACCAAGCCTTATATTTAGTAGCAATTTTTGTTATATAACCTTGTTGTCCAAGTGATTTCACAAGTCTCTTCTCTGAGCTTATCTCTCAGTGTTGAGTTTGAGGTGAAAATAATAATAATATTAATAATTACAGCAATTTTCTTAACACATTACCATACCTCCACCCTTGAAAACATAACTCCTGTTTCCTCTCTGCCAGTCATTCTGTTCAAACCCAATTAGGGTGGTGTCTGCTCGTACACTTCCACCTGTAATAAAAAGAGCCACAGACAATCAGGATGTACTAGCCTGATAGTCATTTTTACTAGCCCCCATAAAATAAAACCCACTAGCACAATTAATTAGTTAAAAAATCAAAATTAAAATTATTAATAATTTCATGTTTATACTGCAGTAATATTGGAATTAGAATTTTCTCAAAATTAACCCCAGAAAACTTCAATTACCCATTAGACAAGTAAAGGATAGAATCCACTAGCAGGACCACAGCGTTCACTTGCCCTAGGCTATCAGACACAACTTTTGGGAGGTTGAGGGTTTGAGCCCCAGACTGGACAAACACTCGGGGTCTTAAAAGAACTGAAGAGAATGTGCTACATGTACATGTACCTTTGTAATTACATCTGCAAATGGTTAGATGTTCTGAAAGTCTTTTTTGGATAAGGACTATGGGCCATAAGCCCTGCCACATCAGTCATGCTTCTTCAGTGTTACATGGTTAGCAGGGGACGTTAAAGAACCCACACACTTATTGCGAAGAGTACTTAGGGCACGGAGTTCCTAGTGTTGTATACGGGCCTTGTCTCACAGGTTGGTGCTTCACATAGGGTTAATCTCAATCTCATTGTGCCTCTCCCACTTGGACTGAATTGTCCAAGAAAAATAATTTGCTATGTTTATGTCTACGTCTATGCTAACAGTTATTTGACATTTGTGCTACCGCAATTACAATCAGCAAAACTTCTGTACTTCATAGTCTTTCTGATTGGTTTAATCAAATGGGGGAGGGTAGTGTTACATGTTCATCATTAATTACTATGGAAGATTTTGGCTTGAAGGTTTTCTTTTTCACATGTACAAGGGGACTAACTAAATGTGAGATCGTGGGAACTGCTCTGCCTGTTGGACTCCAGACAGCCAGAGTGCTACAAGACTAGTACTGGATCAAGTCAAAGTCACTTTGGGTAAGAAATGTCCTGTAACTCTCACAGTACCTCTACTCATGTTGTACATGTCACTGTTTGGGTAACACAAGGAAATGATCATGAGGGGTGGAGGGTAACCTTCAATAAACTAGCATCACATCCATGTGGAATAACAAGAGTCAGGATCTGTCACTTCATGTAGTTGACAGAAAACAGGATAAGCTGACCAGCAGTGTGCCAGGATCAATTTGCACTGAGCTCTGAGACATGTGCCCTTTGATCAAAGTCATTACTTACCACATTTGTATATTTTATAAGTATCACTTGGACACATCCTTGACATAAATGGCACTATTAAAAAAGGAGGACTGGAATTAATACAAAAGAAAATGAATGTTGTAGTCTATCTACCGATCAAAAATACATTAAGGTCCAAGATCAGAGAAGAGGAGGCATTCTGACAAAGATATTGATATCTCTGAATGGAAGTGACATCTATACAGAAAAAAATAAATCAGGGCTCCAGCTTTCAATGGAGAACGATTTGGAAGAAATCCTCAATTATGCAGTGTAATGGTTATGCTTTCTTTAGCTATGATAATAAGAAAATATGTTAATATTTGACTTTTTACCCCAACTGGTAAACTCCCACTTCATTTCAACATAAAAATCCGGAGTCTGCAATGTCAAGAAAGAAAACATTTTAGTTAATAACCGATGACATGATTTTCAGTTAAGTGCTGAAAGTAAATTTTATCACATTTGCTTTGGTTTTACATTACTACAGGCTAATTGCAATTGGCTTCATAAGAAATTTGTGTCACTTTGTCATCCAATCAGAAGTTAAACCAAAACCAACCATGACTTGAACTTACAGCATTGAGTTCATCCAAAAGTTCAGGAATTCCAGCAAGCCTTTGACTTCCCCTTTGAAAGTCACGATGTTGAACCACAAGTGACAATATTTCAGGGTTTCCTGTGCTAATGGCTTCATGTGATACTAAAAGAAAAAAAACATTATCTATAGATGTCGAATGTTGAATGTTTATAGTGGTTGATCACTTTGCTACAACTACAGGTGTAGCTAGTTTTCTAGCATGCATACCACTTAAACTGAAAGAAATAAATATTGCAAAATATAAACATAACAGGCTTAAAAATCCCAACTGGCGGGAGGCAGACTAGCTGGCTATTTACAAGCATGTCCAAGGAGTTGAACTGGGTCTACCGAGAAACAACTTTAGCTTAGTGGTCTGAGTGGTACTCTGGATTTCAAGTCCGGCACCCTAACCACTCAGCCATGCTGCCTCTAATTTGAAACATGTGAACTTTTAAAGTTGTACCCATCCCCCTTGATCAAAATTGGTGTTCAAATCTCACACCAGATTCATATCAGGCAAGCAAATACCATGAATCATGTGTACTAAAGGCATCTGCAGTTGAGTGTTGATCGATACCCTTGTTCGACCCTTGATCAACTCTCGATCAACACTTGATTGACATCTTGATTGATACTCGGCTGACACTAGATTGGCACTTGATCAATAGTTGGCCGAGTATCGACCGACTCCTATATATTGACTGACACTTGACTGAGATGTGGATCAAGTGTTATTCGAGTGTCAACCAAGGTGTTAATCAGGGGTCGATCAAGGGTATCGATTGAGTATTAATCGACACTTGACTGCCAATGTCTTGAGTACACACGATCCAATACCCCTAGCCCCAAGGAAATACATGGTAAATAGAGTAATGGAAAAGAAAGAAAGAAAGCATCGATTACCTACTTTGATGTTCCACTATGTCATAAATATTACTTTCATGTTATGAAAATATAAAGGGGATTACATTTTCACAAGCAAAACTGTATAATTTACCTTCAAACACAGTATATGATAGCTTTGAATACTCTTCTTTTAAAGTCAAAACATTACAGACGATCAAGGTGGTCCTTATAGGTCTTCTTGACTATGATTTTGAGGTAACTTGTTTAAATTCCCCAGCCCCTCCCTTAAAGTGTCAAATTCCCCATGCTGAACCATACCAACCTCTTTCTTCCCATACATCTCAGCATATCAACAAGTTGAACGTCAGGGGAGGGGAAATGCTCATGTCTCTATACATTGCATTGTCAAAAGTATATAATTATGTACAACAATTTCCCCATTGGAAGCTACCTAAAGTATAAAAACCTTCTTAGAAACACTACAGTGACTTAACCCTTCTTCCTGGATACTGTGCTCTAGGTACACTTCTTCCTTGCTTTTTCACCCCAACCAGATATAAGTTCTTTTATTTTCAAATCAAAATGATCAATGAACAGGGAGAAGGGATGACCATTTTTCATTTTCATAAGTTTATTCTGCATTTAACAAGCAAATATCTAATTACGCTTAAAATGTCCTGTCAACAAAACCAATGTAGCACAATGATAAATTTGTCATTCTTAGCTTGTCCTCGCTCAAAATCGAGGTAATATTAAAACATTCTTTAGTTCAGTATCTGTTATTTTTAATGAAAACGTACACATTATTAAAAATTACTACTTGAGATTTCGAGGTAAATTTTCTAAGCTGGTGTATAAACCCGTGAGGCCTGGAGACCAACAAAAACTTTCCAACGCCCGTGCACCTTTTAACATCTTTTTAATTTCCTACCATTCCAGCCGTCCTTGTTGATCGCATTAGCGTCACAGCCACCGCGAAGAAGACACTTTACACAATCCACATAACCCAAAGAAACCGCCAGATGAAGTGGTGTCCGCCCGCGAGGATCCAAAAGCTCTTTATCGTGCTACAAATAAACCACAAACAGACGGAAAAAACTGTTGATCGTGCTGCATAAAACATGTCTCCTGTTTTCTCGGCTTGCGGTGAAAACCAAATGTACAAAACATGCTAGAACACATACCTTGTTCAATGCAAGTTCCTCTTCGAGCGAGGAAGAGTCTTTATGCCAGACGTGCCAGTGCAATGGGAAATCTGAAAGGATTTTATCTCTTGAAATTCCGGGAGGGGAAGCGCACAAAATGTCCTTCCCTCCACTGGCCGCCATTTTCGGGCTGTTGTCATTTTTGCACATCCGCTGAACACAATTTGCCACCCAACTGACTCAGTCCTACCACAGGTAGCCCAAGTTCCGATGCGGTTTGTAAGGGTGAAAAACATGGAGGAGCATTGAATAAAACTAGTCTTAACTCGCTTCAGGAGTGTGTTTCTTTGTTTGATGTGGGGTCTCTAGCGTCTCTGGGTCGATATATCGATTTTATGGCCACTGAGGGGATTTTAAACTTCACTGCTTTTTCCTCCAAGGAAACACACGCCTGAAGCGAGGTAGGCTATTTTTACTCAATACTCGTTAAATGCTTTTTAGGCTTAAGAATAGAACTATTTTCCGCTGCACACTGGCTGCAAATCGTTAATATTTTCGGGCTTTTGAAACTTGGATTTATAATTTATGAGATTTTAGCTTTTTGCGGCTCAAAAGGTGCAATACTGATTAACTCTACAAAGCTTCAAAATTTTTGGGAGGCAAAAGCACTAACCAGCCCACACATTCTTTGCAAAAAGGTTTAGGTCTGGAGTTTAGTAAAGTGAGGAGTTTTTAACCAAGCGTCACACAAAGTGCTTGATTCGTTTGGGGCGCTTTATCGTGCCGTGCCCTTTCGATATTCAGAGTTTGAACACTTGTAGCTCGGTCATAGACTGAAACTCCTACGCAACAAGTTTATTGCAAGTGAAAATATGAAAGATCACATATTTGAACTGCGGAGAAAGATATAGAGACATCAATGATCATCGCAGTTAAACACACAACTTAAGCAGCTGTGAAATTGGAATCCCGTTCAGGCCGGTATTTTTTTCGGGCTTTAATCTCACAGCTGCTTAAGTTGTGCATATAACTGCGATGATCAATCATGTCTTCATATCTTTCTCCACAGTTGAAATATATGATCTGTCATATATTCACTTGCATTCTTTACATTCTACGGTAATTACGAACTCACAACACGGCCAGCTCCCAGTTGGCTTGATAACTCAGTTGGTAGAGCACTGCACCGGTATCGCAGAGGTCATGAGTTCAGATCCCGTTCAAACCTGAATTTTCTTCAGGCTTTAATTTCACAACTGCTAAAGTGTGTGTATAACTTCGATGATCATTGATGTTTTCAAGGTAAACATTGTAAACACACATTCCGCTAATACTTAAGACACAAGGAGCTACACTAGAAGTGAGGGAGAGCGTTCTCTTTTTGTCGATTTTATTTCATCACTGCTATTTGAAGATCACTTTATAGGCATTGTAGGATTAGGAATTCAAAGACCAGAGCCTGAAACAACAAGTTTTTCAACAATTAAGCTTATTTTGTAAGAATCGTCGTTATTTTTACATCGATATATGTGAATTACGGTCAATTATTTGGGATTATGTATGATTAATAATATAATTTGTATAATATGGTACATGTTTATGAGTATATCAATAATCTATTCGATTGTAAAAAAAAAAAAAAAAAAAAAAAAAATAGGACACATTTCTTTGAAAAAGTGTTGCTCCAATAGACCTTTTTGGCTTGGGCGGTTTGTTTTCTCATTACAGACCACGTGATATTCTCTACAGAATTGTCCTTTTATCCGTCTAAAATATATTTATTCATATGCACGTGACTATTTGAAAATTTGAAAGGAAGAATTCTCAAGAGTATCATCACATGGTCTGACATGCGGCAAGAAACCGCCCAAATGAAAAAGGTCTATTATATTATCTACTTAACGCGCCTCTCGCCAGCATGGTTGCTTAGTGACGATTCTTTATGACGTGTTCTTTATGAAGTACTCGTGCTGTATTTTGATTGGTCAGAATTAGTCGACAGCAGTTGTTCCTTCGATAGTGCATCTGAGTTTCATCTAGCCATGAAAAATGTTTTCTTTACATGTTTCGTTCACTCTGATTTGGCTAGACAGAAACGCCCACGTTTTACCCGAGCAACTGAAAAGGCTATCAGATGAAAATTTTCCTCTTTTACACGCTTCATTTTACAGTCTAGCTGTTTGTGTGTGAAAAAAAAAAAAAAAAAAAAAAAATTGTTGCTATTCAGTTTTTATCAAGCCTCGCTTGCGTTATGTTAAGGCTTTTCTCAAACGTTTTGCTTACAACAAATAAACTACCGTTTGTTCCACCCTATAACGCATGCTTAGAAGCAAGCTCGAAGCTTCGCTAACGGATACCCTTCCCAGTTACATACAAACAGTACGGTTACAACCTCTCATAAGCGGACACTTCTCTTGAGAGGACACCACAGTAGACTTAGAAGTCAGAAAATCTGTTTCATTGCTTCGAGATTCTCTCGAAGTGGCTGCCGAGAAAACCATGCCAAATACACAAGAGCTCAGGCAATTACGACGAAATCACCACGCATTCTTTTAGCGATTGGACAAGAGAACAGCTGATTTTACTCCCAATGTTTCGCGCACGCCCTCGCATGTCTCTCCCCCACGAAGATGACGCGCGCGAGAGAGAGAAACGCGAGACAGACAAATATGTAAGTTCCGTCTAAAACGGAGAATCACTTCGTATCATAATCCAGCTAGTTAGCATTATATAATTTTAAAACACTTTATCTAGTGAACAAATACTAGAAATCTGATTTCTTCCTCCGAAGCGAAAGAAAGCAATTGCAGAGATAAGATCATATTTTTTTTGCTTACACTGAAGTTTAAAAATATTTAACGAGGTTCTGCAATGTTTAAAATACGCAAAAGATTTCTCTACACGTAGCCTTAAGACGTAGTATCTGTTGATCTTAGCTCTGTAAGATGCTTACTTACTTCGAAGATAATTTCCATAATATTCATAATTTATTTCACGATGTTAACCCTAGTATCTTTTACCCTTTCATTCGCAAAGTCAAACCTCATCAACGGTTTCAAGTATTTAGAGGAAACCCTAGAGTGACTATTCAAATGCAAACTATTGTGCAGTGCTTTCATGAGGTGCTGTTTAAAGTAGTTCTAACTTCTAAATTTGTGGATGAAACTCTAGTGTGTGGCCATTCAAATGAAAGCTACTGAGCAGTACTTTCACGTGGTACTGTTTATTATGCTGTACAACGTTGTTCTAACTTTTAAGTATGTGGATGAAATGTCACAATTTAAACGAAAGCAAACGAATACTAGTTTTAAACGGAGCTATTTATGAAACCATAGAAGGCGGTTCTTTGCGGTAAATTGACTTGCGGCCTATTCAGTGTTGATTTTGAGAATGAAAGGGAATGCTAGATTTTTCTATCTACGGACCCCACGCTGCATTCAGTGGTTAGTCAGAGATATTCTAATCAACTGAAAACGTCGTCACCAGTTGCTTAGCAGCTTTAGCGATGTCATAAGCACATTGAATGACCTGCTGAGTGAGAAATGCCATGTCTACAGTGTTGCCAGGCAACACAGCACTCTTACACTCCACTTGTAGTCTGGCGGCGCTACTCTTCATCAGCTGGAGTGACACACGCATGCTGTCCACATCCGGGTCCTGTAAAACAATGACGTATAAGACAATAAGTACGGTCACTGAGTGCAGTCAGTGAAAAGACTAAGCCAGCGGTTTCCAGCAACCCAAATGAGCAAAGTTAAAATCTTACCTCCGGAAATAAACTTGCCATGTCGTTAACAGCAGTGAAAATATTACTTGAACAGGGAATGAAACTGAAAAAAAGAGCATAGTCACGTGAACTAAATTTAAGATGGTTCAAGTACACTGCATTCGAGTTGTACCAACAAATATCTAACACGAATATGTTGTGTAGCAGTCTACAGATGTAGCGTGAAATTAGTTATCGGAGGAATATCGATACACACTTAATACACTTCATTTATTTATTTATTTATTAATTTATGAACAGTATTTCAACTGTAACACTTACAGTAAACCTAGAGAAGATACCTTAAGTGTTTTTCTTTTAAAGCCATGCTGAATTCATTGTACTTAAACGGGATTTCACGCAATAAAGGTCAGTTTGGTTTCAAAAGCAAGAATGACTTTGAGAATGACTAAATTCTCTGAACCATTTTATGGAAAATTCAAAAAGGCAAACTTTGAGAGTTTGATACCGAAACATTTTAAGGAAGCAACTAATTGTTAGACCACATTCTCCTAAATTAAACAACAGAAGATGTGAGAAAAAGTCTAGGGAGAATTGAGCTGCTTACCAGCTGTGTCTTCCAGCCTGTGCTGACAGTAACAGCTCTTGAATTTTTTTGGTGATCTGTTCGGTACACCGCACCACATCTTCTTGTGACGGCTGCTGTCTGGCGTCTTTAGTGGCTTCGTGAACTAGATCATCAACGGCATGTATTAGTTTCTCCGCCTCCCTGTCAAGCTGTTCATCGAATGGACTATCGGCTAGAAAAAGAACACCAAAAAAATGATTTTATGTAGACCAACGATATTTAAAGTTGCCATTTATCAAGTCAGTCAACTCAAGAAGTTAAAACCATTTTAGTTTAAATCTACTAGCGTTCTATCACGAATGCCGTTCTCTGATTGGCTATGCTACTCACTATCTATTCTGTTGTAGCAGAAGCATATCATGCCCTTGTTAAAAAACTGGCGGCCGCTTCTCCGCATTTTCGAGGTATCTGTGAAGTCGATTCAGATGAAGTGTTGAGCGACTAGTAGATTCATACTAAAACAATTAGATTATTCGTTTTCGATTTTTCAGCGTAAAAATTGACGAGGGCGCATCACGCGGTAGACATCGAGAGCCAACAATCTAATTGTTACATGGACTGCAATACAGGAAATTCTTTGTTGCTTTTGTTCCCTGTCAACATGTTGAGGTTTTTATTTGCGGCAATACGTACTACGTCCACAGATCGGGAAATAACTACTTATTTTGTCTTGCTACAACACGGAAATGTAGTTCTAAAATTATTGATAAAACCGCAAAGCAACCACCCCCTAATGACCAGAAAAAGCGGCCATTTTGGAGGTGTTCGCTTAAGGAGGTTAAAAATGGACTGCTTGAATATAGCCAAGGACCGTGACTAAGTGTCCGCTTAGGGCGGGGCGGGGGGGGGGGGGCACCTACAGACAGAAGTTCGATTGTGCTTCTCAGAATTAATTATTAACAAATTAATATCTTTCTTACACCGTGACAAGAAGAAAATACTCACAAGAGCTCATTCTTTCGTGTTCTCTCATCTCCTCAACGTTCAGATATCTGCGTTCCTCGTCAGGTTCGTCTGGAGAGTCAGTCACATTGTCATAAGGATTGACGGATTTAGTTCTACTCACATCTCCCGTGCGAGTCTGCCCCGGGGTGGTGGGTTGAGTTGGGCGATTTAGGATAGAACCTGGGGCAGCGTATGGCTCAATGTCTTCGATCTCCACAAGATCATCCTGATCACTCGCGTCCGGATATGCCTGAGATAACGAAAAGATGTAAACTGTGAAAAAATTCTAAACCTTCCTTCCGCAACCCCACGTCCCGTCCCACCCGCGCGTTCAAAGCAAAGACGAAGCGGTTTAAAATTGCCGTTAAAATTCAAGACATAACGTCATTTTGTCACAAGAGCTCGAAGCGCGCAAGCTGCTTTAAGCGCGGGAAAAACAAGTAGCAAGAATCAAGCTGGAGAAGACGCGCGAAAGCCAATTAGTACTGATTGGTTGAGATAACGCATGTTTTCCCTGATTGGATTAGGCATCTATGACGGTTTTTAACAAGCTAACAAACAAAACAGAGGCTAAGCGAAGCAAAACCAAACTGAATACCATTATTTATTTTGATATAGACTGCTGTTTAAAAATGGCGCAAATGGCAACAGAAAGAATTGTTAAGTGGCGGGGAAATGGCCGGTTGCAAGATTTGTTTACAATCGTGAAGTCTCCTTCCCATTGTCGCAAAGAAGTTAGTGTTACTCACCGGAGGAGAAAATACGTTATCGTCGCTGCCATTAAGAATTCCTAACTGACTTCTTAAGGCTTTGTTTTCATCTTCTAGCTTGTGAACCTGACAACAACAGAAACGACTTTGTTAGTAGAAACAGGCATCGGAAGCATCGAAGGGGAGCGGAAGCGTGCAATGAAAGCAGTATAAGGCAAAAAAAAAAGCAAAAAAAAAAACAACAACAACAACAAAAACAAAAAAAACCCAGACATTTGATTGCACAAATACCCATTCAATTTTTTTTAGCATGCAGCGCCAAGTGCCCCCAAAAGTACACAAGTCATGTCAGAATGGTTTTGGTGCTTCGTCAACCCACCCTTCTGTCTTTCGCTATGCTCGACAAGACCCCTCTACCGAATTGTTGCATACTTTAGTTCAATCAGCAAAATTCATTTCATCTTGCTTTGATCTACGCAATATCCTTCTTTCAAATCAACCCATTGTAACTTGATTGCTATATCATAACCTTATTATATATTCACGATAATCATTACTGTTTTGTTCTAGAGTTTACAAAAGCTCTTGTAACAGTGTATGTATTTGTGATCATGCAAATAAAGCTAGTTGTTGTTCTTCAGTTATAAAGTCAGAACTCCTCACCGTTGCCTGAAGATTTTGAATTTCATGGCTTTGATTTGCGTTCACTTGTAGGAGCTGCTGAACACGAGCCTGAAAAAGCAACGATTTGAAATAAAAGTTCTACCCATTGGCAAGGTTTTTTTTTACGATTAGTAATCAAATTCAATTATCTGTTTTGCCGCACATTTCAGTTAATTCATTTGCAAAGTACATGCACACTGGTGCGTCAAGTAATTCGCCTTCTTATTCACATTTGCCTTGTCCTTATGCGAGTGTTAACGTGAATCAACCAAGTTCAAAAAAGTCAACGCGTGTGGAGGCGCTATAAGGGCAGTGTATGACATTTGCAGACAGGAGACTGCAGACATTTGGGCCAAAATAGCGTTCTGGTTAGCCTGAATATCGCTCAGCTTTGCTTAAATAGCGCTCAGGTTAGCCTTTTTACGGTTAGCTCTCGGTAATGGAAATGGCAATACTTGAGAATACGATGAGTTAAAAAGTCTGCATTCTGCGGCCTGCAAATGTCTTACACCGCTATAAGGGGTTTTCGGCGTACGGGATATTTAGGTATAAAATTAACGGGTTGCAGGATATTTTTAGGGGGAAATTAATGGGATGTGGGATATTTTCATCATATAAAACGGGATTTAGAATGAGGAAAATCGTTAATTCTTGCAACTGGAATCAACGGGATGCAGAATATTTAGGCCAAACACTAACGAGATGCGGGACACTCAGAGCCCCTAATGGGGCCTCTACGAGAATCCCCAAGTTAAGGCCTTGTAAACTTGTACAAATCAACAGGGCTCTGAGTACTGTATTATCATCGAACCTGTACGGTCCAGCTGTTCCAATACAGATTGAAACTAACCACACTGACTTTAATTGATCAGCTACAACTGCAATCTAGAAATGGAACTCTCTCTTTCTCATAACTTCAGACTACGCATTTGACCTTAATTTTATTAGTACATTCTTCTAACACAGTTTCCCCGATTATGTTGTCAAGTTTAAGTACACTTGCCTACTTACATTAGCTGTAGATAAAGCACTCTCAACTGCTACATAACGCTCCATAGGCACAGAGTCTTCTGCCAGGAAGCTTGTAGTTGTTCCCTGTAGACAGCAATAAATGCATATTGGAGCGGTTTTCAATGAGTTAAAAAAAAACAACAACAACAACAGACAATACAGTGAACCAATCAAAATTTGAAGTAAATAAATGTAGCTGTACTATTGCAAAACCTTCAAATGACACTCTAGTGGAAATCGCTCTAAACTAAAACTGGTCATTAGAACTCGTTAGCATAACCCTGTCTCCATGAAGATCTCTCAGTATCACTGCTGTCTGTTAGCCTGCACACAAACCATTCTAGCAGATGAAGCCTAAATGTAGCAAATATGGTAGCAGCAGTATTTACACAGACTGCCTACAGTGTTGCTGTTAAAAGTCTTGAAACAAAGGAACATTTGAAGTGTTCACCTTTTCAATCTGCACTTTTGTAGTCATTTCTGATGGGTTCTGAAATCACAAGAATGTGACATTTTGTAACAAGATAAAACAAACCATTATGATATCAACATTAGTAATTAAAAACACTTTAACTGAGGACTTTAACTGAGGACTTGAATCAAGCTCTACAACTGAGAGAACCAGAGTGAAGCGGCTTGGATAGAATGCTAGTCCAACACAGGGTTATCCCTCAACATTAAGTTTGCCAGTACCCATGTACACACCTGGGTGGACAGAGGCACTATGGGAGTTAAGTGTCTTGCCCAAGAACACAACACAATGACCCCGGCCAGGGCTCGAGCCTGGACCACTCGATCTGGAGGTGAGTGCACCAAACATGAGGCCACCACCCCTCCATGATGTACTTAATGATGTGATAGAAATAATGATATGACCCCAGACAGTTTCCTCACCTCTGGAGTGGACTCTTTATCAACTGCCTCCTCATCTGAAGGTACTTCATCATACTCGTGATCGTAAGCATCTTCTTCGATCGGAAAAATATGCGACTCAACAAAACCTGGCCAAGATAAACATGGCAAGAAAGAGAAGAGTTAATACTATACCAAAACTAAGTTTCTCAATACAGGTAGTGCGAATTTATACTTTGATAATATTACTGCTGTTTTGGGAGATGAGCAAATGTTTACAGCAAATGTGGTAAAAAGAGTTACCAGGAATTAGGGGGCTAAAACATGTTTCAGGGAAATATAAGATAGCAAATTAGCACACTGCAAAAGGTATTGGAAAGGGTTGTGATTAAGGGCCGTAACCCATAACACCTGTAACAGCTGAGTGTGATAGGCCCTCGATGTTACAGGGAAATTGCCTTTGTTGATTTAATTCACCCTCAAGATAACAAGTTTGCTACGGATGCATGTGAAGGTCAAGATGACAGGTAAATCATAACTTAATGAGAACCATGTTGGAAGCATTGCATATAATTTTCCAAAAGTTGGAAGAATGCTCACAAATTTTGGGATGACCTTTAGAAGTACATTGAATACTGCTCAAAATATTTACTAAATGTTACCATTGAACTAAAAAAAGAGTTTCAAAAGACACAATGGCTAAATAATAAAATGTTTTTGTGACACCTATAAATACCTTGTGTGAGGTCAGGATTAGAGTCCTGTTCCCGTCGTCTTGCATCATTCAATATATCAATGATTAATGTTGCAAATTCCTTGGCATTAAATAGTGCCAACTTCTGTCTTCCCTGTAAAACAAACCATGAAATAAAGAGCTTCATACTCAGCTTCTGTAAACTTTCAACAACATCGTTATGCAATATGATAGCAATAATAATTGTAATTGCAAAAATGTCTTCATTTTACTGTTTGCAGCTCACCTGATTTCTTGTTGAAGAGAATGATGGATTCACAGGAAGGAATGGTACTGTTGTGGTATCACTAACGAGAGCACTGTGATTCTGAGTAGCCAGCCAAACTGATGATGAATGCACAGAAATAAAGGATATTAGAGGGCCATGCAAAGACACAAAACTTTTCTTTGAGTGTTAAAAAATATTTCACAAGTGAGCGCAGTGAACAAGTGAAATATTTTGCGACATGAGAAGAGAAATTTCATACCTCCAAGCCATGTAATGTTTGTGCAAAGTGATACACAGTGAGAGAGAGACCAGCCCAGTTTTGGCTATGTCAACACGTATCAAGCTGTTCTCTCTTCACGCAAAAATAGAAATAAAAATTTAGTGGAATAAATGAATACAGTAATATACTTATGCCCAGCGTAACCAAGGTAAGAGGCAGCCCTACTAGCTTTCACCACTATTAAAATAAGTGATGCTATACATGTAACAGGGGTAATAGCCTACCAGATTTAACCAGTAGTTAAATAAGTGATGTTATACCAGGAGTAATAATTGAAAGCAATACCTGCATCACACTCTCTTCTATCTACTTCATCATACACGTCAGAAGCCAGCTCTTCAAACAAATGGTGGCTCAACTGTTGAGGAACAAACAATAACCAACTACAACATAAATCGATACATTGTCAAGACACAGGGAACAATGCAAAAAAAGAACTGCTGCAATCAAGTTTAAGTTAGGTGCAATAATTATAAACTGACAACAACTTACAGCTTGTAGTTTCAATTTCGCTTTGTTAGCATCATCAGATAAATCCAAACGGCTGTTAAGAGATTTGAAGTAAAATAGTAAGAATAAATTCACTTACTGGTTCACTTACAGCTACATGCTAGACATGTAACCCATGCGAGGCACAACCCCAGACTAAGTAAAATCCAATAGAAACCTGACTACTGTAGTTGAAATTCTGGTTAGTTAAAATTGTCTTAGCCAGTTAAATCTGACATGCCATTAGCCAGTTGTAAGTCTTGAGCCCTGTGAAACAAAGTTTATTATTTTATAAAAAGTAAATCAAGATTTAGTGTTACTTTTGATTTTGAACTATATTCAAACTGACAATTTAAGTTCACATTTTCAGAAGAGGAATGCCATAATAATTATTACTGGAACTCAATGGGATTTGGAAAAGAGCAATACCTATCCGCCATGGTTGGTATGAGATAGTGCACACCATTTTGATGATCTGAAAGTACAAAAAATATATATCTGTTCATTGGCTCTTGTTACTTTATAAAAATAGCTACTGACATGTATTACCATATTTTTTTTTCTCAATTTGTGTGTGAGCTATAATCCAGGGCAGTCATAAAGTTTTGATTCACATCTAGCTGTGATTTCTACATCTGCGACAAATTTGTCACTTATGGGTTCACAAATTAATATTGTATCAGCTACAGGCAAGTTCACCTGTAACATCAAGGACTCATCAAGCATGCTCAGCAGTAACAGGTGCTACAGGTTACGGCCCTTATTAAATGACAGCCCTGTGTAAGGAGTTTGACCACTACATTTACTGAAACAGAAACAAACAACTGATTACCAGGTCTTCTGCCACACAAATAATATGTGAGTCTGTCTGTAAGTTCAAACTGAACTTCGATGAGTCGTTGTGCAATATTGGGGAAGCCAGCTTCCCTGCAAAGCAAACAAGCAGCAAATGGTCATAAAATAAATTTAAAGAAATGCACTGTATATCTATCTTATCAAACAAATTGAGATTAATCAAACCTTTCTAAAGAAAAATTATATTTTGAAAAATGCATTTTACATTTCCACCTGCAGCTTTGCTTCATGTGGAATCATCATCATCACAAGCTGATTAGAATGAATGAATTACATTAAGTGAGAACATGCAAGTCCAGAGAATATTTCCCCAGACCGTAACCTAGTGCAACAGTAAATTTACCAATGTATGCACTGTTGGTACAAAACTATCACAAAATTACAAGACAGTATGTTATTTTGCACACCTCTGAAAGCCAATTACATGTACCTAATTGAATGTTCACATTTTTTACCATCCTTGACCAAGATGTGCAACACTTACAGGGCATAGTCTACTGGTGTCTTTCCATTAATATCTGGTTTAGTGGGATCAGCGCCATGCACAATAAGGAGTTCAACTTGAAGAGCTTGTCCAGCATTAGCAGCAACATGAAGTGGGGTGTTACTTCTATCCTGGGGAGACAAGGACGTGTAAGTTGAAGTTAAGGTTGTTGACTCAGTTGTTCAAATCCTGCTGGCTTAAAAACTTGCGCTGACTTCAGAACATACCATAAAGTAACCAGGAGTCTTTTTCTGTATACATCACTAACAAAAAATTGCTGAGTATTTTAATTTCGAATGCAAAAAGTATCTGAAACATAACTTTTTGAAATTTTAAAGCATCCACAGTTTTAAGTATCCAAAATATTTACAGTACAGAATAAAATTTTTAAGCAGCTCAAAACTTTTAGTTTACTTTATGGAGAGAACTCTACTTGAGACACTACTTGAGATACGTAACAGATTTGACATGATAGAATTCGTCTCATTTTCTCATCAGTGTATCTGTAGCGATGTTGTTTCAGTCTGATTTGTGCTTTGTTGGCGCGAATTTACTTGAGGTACATTTCTGTTCAACAAAGTTGAAATTTTTGTCTGAAATTTGCCTGAAATGAGATAAAAAGTGTCAAAAATTAAAGGTCCTAAATATAATGTCTGAAATTTGTTGCCAGCAATGTAACTTTTTTTAGCTAGCTAAAGATTACTCCACCCTCTCTCCTTCCTCATCCCTCTCTCCTCTCCTCCAGGTACTTACTGGATGAAAGTAGTTTGCACGAGCACCTAGAGAGAGTAACCTCAAACATGTCTCTAGATTTCCAGTTCTTACACTCGAGTGAAGTTGCTGCAAAAAGAGCAGTAGCATGTATTCATAATCTGTATTTACCATGACAGTTTAGAATGATAGTCCAAGACAAACTACTGACATGCCTTATTTACAGTTGGCATACATGGATTTAATTAAGATATAGAACAGACAACAACAAATGGCTGATCAAGCTCAGTCAGGTTAATTCTTACTTACCTTACCTTACCACTTACTCAGGATATTTTTACAGACGGAAAAATAATTATTCTTTTACATATTCTTTCAAATGGCCAGGATCATAAAATTTGACTTTGACACTTTTTAATAAATTAAGTGATTCATTTGTTAATAATTATTATTTTTACTCATCTCACTTAGTATGTTACCTGACTGAGGTCAGAAACAGTGATAGTATCATCGTCCTTACAGGGAAGACGGGGAACAAATGCAAGCCTCTGGTACTTGGCTTTAATAAATGTTGATTTTGTTGGACTGCAATGAGGAGAGGCAGCATTATATTAAAAAAACTATTTTTTCTCACACTGGCCTTTATGTATTTCTTAGGGTACTAGATAGCGCACTTACTGTATGTAGAGCGGGAGTATCCTGTGAAAACTATTTCGATTTTTTGTTCTGTTATTCTTTTGTCACATGCACAGCTTGAATATGTAATGACTATGTGGTACCATGAAATGTCCATAAATGAGTTTTGTCTTGCAGCATAAATCCCAGTCTTTGATGACTTGATCCATGGATAGAAGCTCTAGTTATTTCAAAACAAGTACTTGTAGATAAACATCAAAACATGCTTTGACAGGCTTCACATTAACCACGCTTCCAAGGAATTGAACACCTCTTGCAAATTTCTGTCTTAGACCTGCCCCCACCCCCCCCCCCCACTCCATCTTAGATTTTCCAGTGACTCTAGGAGGGGATAGTATGGACATTTTCTCCAACCACTCAATGTGGATAATTTTATTGTCTAAACAAAGGATTATTAGGATTCAGAGGAATACATGAGATCTTCATTATTTTTTCCACATTCTCTCAACCCTCCCTTTGATAAATAGACTCATCCTGCAAGCAAAGTCTAAAAGGAGCCATGTTTCAGCTATTTAACTGAAAACTTTACATATATCAAAAATCCCCTCCATTCCCCATAGTCCTCCTATCCTCTCCCACCTACTCCAGCCCCCTCCCCCCCACCACCTCCCCGCCCCTGGCCCCCTGGTCCCTAACACAAGCTGTCTACTCACTGAACATGGTCTTTTTGGTTAGGTTTCCTTACTCCACTTTTCATTTGATTTGGGTCCAGAAGTGAATGTTCCCATATTGAATTTGCCCCATTTGTTACAAGCTGTCGAACCATCTGGAAAAAAAAAATTCATAAAAAAATTGTATCAATTGATTTGTTCTACATAAATTTCAAAAGAAAAACCTTGCAAATTTCCTTTTTTTTCAGAAAAAAATAAATGCAATGAACTATGGCAATAATTTTGATAATTATATTCACTGACTAGGGTATAAGCTGCTTAGAAAATAAAATTATATTAATATATAAAATTTGGAATTTTGACATTTCATTATTTTACTTGTAGTCAAAAATAACTATTTTTAAAATATGATGGAAATTCATTTAGAAAAAAAATTGGGCTGTGATTTAATTTGATATCATTGACACAGGTTACAATAAAAGGCTTTAGAATATGAATAACAGAGGTAATGCATTACGTAGTTCAAAGGAAATAAATATCATCGTAAAAAAACCTTTTCGAGAAAATCTGAGAGAATCCCTTTATGTTTTAATTAAAAATGTAATCTTCAACCTTGTTAGTTTCTGTTCATATTAATTAAAGAAGGCAAAACTAAATGAAAATGAATAAATTCACGGATCATGTTATTACGTTTTGGAAGAGGATTTATTTATCACCTGCGGTCGCTTTCTCCCTGTATTTAGCAAATGGACTCTATGTGGATCTACGTTGTCGATACAAAAATGATTTTCTTTTTAAAATGAGAAACTTGTAAATTAAAAACGTATTCAGCATTACAATCAGTAAAATCTTTCAAGCGATACATAAGAAAACATGTATTGCTCTTTTAAAAAGTTTGACATACTCTAAGCTTCTCGTAATACACAAGTCTATCAAATGTTTGGCTCTGGGTATGAAGATTGAGGATCATAATAATAATATATATAAGCCAACCAAACATGGAAGTCGAAGGATATGGCACGGGCAGTCCATGAATAAAGTTCCAACTCCAAACATAGACTTAAAAGGTATGTAATTTGTTTATTTGACGAAGGATTCGTTTTCTCATGAAGTCTTAACACTGACACATGCAACAAACATGGTTTAACAAAGATTTTATCACGAGAATCAGTAACTTCCAAAATATAACAGGACTAACATCATCACGTGAAACAAATAAACCGCAATTCTCTTCAAAATAAACGCTGGCAAACTATCATAAATTCATTACCAAATGTCTTTTTTACATCGGAAGTCACGAATCAACTTTTGAAGAGCTCGAGCCCATTCGATGCATCGGTACATTTCTTAGTCAACCTAAGATTTCCTCTTCAAAATTTAGGAATTTTCCAAGAAATTATACAAGAAAAGGTGAAACAGTTTTTAAAAGGAGTATAATAAATTTCCATGTGTACAAACCGCTTGTAAGGTCGGACTCCATGAAGAATGCCTCAGGTGTTTCACTTGAGAAATATGTCGACCCAAACTCCGGTGAACGCTACAACATTCGTCGCAAATTAAAACACCACGATTTACAGAAGCCCATTCTGGTCCTGTTTAAAGAGCAGAGTTACGATCAGTCTTTAATCCACGGTATAAGATTTTTCTAAAAGATCCGCGGGTAACATAATAAAGAATTAATTCGAAGTGAGCGCAATTCGCGGGCTTAATTATTCAGTGAGATCGAGCGCATCACACTCACCGGGCGCGCTACAGTCGGCACAAATTTCTGTCGATGGACGTAGCTTCATCCTTGAAGACATATTTCAAGCCATAAAGGTGCTAAAAACTAAGCAACCTTGCCTGCTTGGGACAAATCGAAGCATGAATCTCAACTTCCTCTTTCGTCTTAACTCTTTTTTTGATTCATAAGAAAAAATAATGCCCGCATATTTTTGGTCAGCGTTGAAGGAATCAGTCATGCGTTGTGGATATCGGCTTAGCTCGTTGACAGGTCGGCTTCCGCCCGGGCGAAGTTCTAACGCGCCGAGGAATGTCCGACAACTCGCGTGCTATGTTCAATCAGTAGGTGTGGTTACAGATACGCATTGTTTTTCAACCACAGTCCGGAAAAGAGTCACGGAGTTACTTTCTTTGCTATTTTCTTTAATTAACCGGTAATGTATACATTACTTCTCCTGTAATCATCCCAAGTAAGGGTCAATAAAGATTATTGTTTTGAAAAATTACGTCATCTCGCCCACATGCCAGAGGAATCCCATCTGCTCGCGTTTCAGGAACCACAAAAACACAACACTGCGGTCAGTACCCGGTTCGATGAAAGAAAGTTCGAGAACACGTATGAGGAAAATGGCCACGAGCTCGAGGAGCCCCGGAGAGTTCTCCCATATATAAGCTATATTGGTATGTGCTGCTGTGGAGGGTCTGGTTTTCAGGCAGTTTAGTCTGGGATAGGTCATAGAAATCTGACAGTTTTGGTCTAGAATAAGGTGTAATTTACCGGGAAAGTGCATGGCCAGTGTATGAATAATTTAGTTTAGAACAAGGCTCTTTACTCGCGGTTTCTACTAAAAATTGAAACTTGGAAGTGATTTTGTAACATATTGTCTCTGTTTGTTTGTTTGTTTTTTTACCTAAGGTATGTTGGACTACGATAGTAATGAAGTTTCTGCGCATGAAAAATAGCTAGTCTGGGGTACTAGGATAGGTGTTTTTGGTGCCTAGTAGTCTCACAAAATCAAGGTGATCACAGTCTAGCATGCATGCGGTAAGGGTTTCAGTGTCCAGAGGCACACCCCCACCTCAAGATTTACAGAGTACTTTTCCCGGGCGCGAGGACGAGAAAGTTAAGGGAAAAAAGAGTTGCTCGAAGTGACTACCCTGCAAAAAACTGAGCCGGTTAGGCAAAAGGGCCGGGAGCGATGACCTGTATTCGAAGCCTTATCGAGGTCGGGCATTGAAAGAATTGGAGTGTCCCTTTCGATTTTTCTTTGGCTGGTGAATGGAGAGGTCTGCGAGAGGTGGGAGAGGGACGAGTTAGACATGGAGATTGGAGTCACTACCTGTAAATATCTAGAATCTATGGCCATGCTCGAAAATTGAACATCCTGAAGAACACTTCTAGGAACACTTTTAGGGAACTACCTTCGAATATACCATTGTCACTTTCTAAAAGTTTATAGTTTTTGCGAAACGTGCAAAAATAGGAAAGACGAGTTTTGCCTCAGCAATTCAGGGGCGTGACAGGATTTTTCAAGGGGAGGGGGGAGTCACACTGTGTCAAAGTGAGGGTACTCAACAGATTCTCATGTCGTTTTCGCCACCTGTTGTAGGTTGTTTTCTTACAAAAGGCTTACAAAAGGGGGGGTCACGGGTACCCCAGGATCCCCCTAGCTACGCCCCTGTAATTATGCGTAATGATGCCAATTTTCATATTAAAATATGAAAATTGGCTAAATTCTACTCACTTGTATTATACACTTTCCAACGTTAGGAAAAGTAAATAACTCTAAATAAGAGTATCACAGTTCTACTTTTTTACCCGTGGCACTGTTGCAAGTTCTGCATATGTTTAAAGGGTTTTGGCGTCTTTTGAAGAAGTGTGATCTCGAGCTTTAACGAGGCAGTACGCATAAGTTCCAAAATTGACTATTTTCAGAAGCTTAAAATGCATCTTGGTATGCCCGATATCAAGTCTAAATGAACATAACACTCATTTTTGCAGCAAGTTTTTCAGCTGAGTAATGCGTATAGATGAGTTCTCTTTGGAGGCTGGAATTTGCCAATGGGATAAAAAGATGATCAAAATCCGTTATTTAATCTGGTCTAACATCAATTTTGCGTGGAACTGCGAATTCCAGGCGCCTCTTCGAGTCGCACACCCTAAAAAGATGCGATGTCTTTCGGGGCTGTGCGAGGGGACGAATGAAATTCAGGCTAATTGTTCACGCGCTTGTTTTAAATTAAAATGCATCAGATACTCGTTTCGAGACAAACTGCCTTTTTTTATTGTCAACGAACAACGTCTGATAACGTGGCTTCTCTTGGGGCGAATTACTGTGCCCACGATCGTCGTTCAAGATCAGTGGCGTTGCCAAGCAACATGCCGTATCAAATCTACCTTCGTCGCGTGATTTTACCAGCAGGCGATGCTGCTGTTTTTTTTTTTATATATACGCAGCGGCGGCAAAAACGGCCAACTATGTTCCTATTATACTCCTTTATAAATTTTAATCGCCACTGCTTCTTTCTTTCTCTGCTCTCTGTCCTTATGGGTCACGCGATGTTCCTTCCCAGTGACGTGACTGGCTGTGTGACACTGATGAACCTTTTCTTGGCCATCCTTTACTAAAGGTAAATCCTATGAAAGTCATTGTTGCCGAACGTAGCGTTACACTTGGGGCATTTTCGTTGCCTCGTGTCGTATCTGGTCTTTAAGCACTCAAAACAGAACACGTGAAAACACTTGGTCAAAATGGCGTCTTTCTTACGGGTATTACAACAAGGACACGTCAGTTTTGCCTAAAAAGAAAGAAACGTTCAAGAGATATTAGGCCATCTTCTATATGCGAATCAAGTTTTCTACATCAACAAAAACAACGTCATTTACACTTCCGGTGTACTATGGTAAAACAACGTCATTTCCACTTCCAGTGCACTATGGTAAAACACAGTCATTTCCACTTCCAGTACACTATGGTAAAACACAGTCATTTCCACTTCCGGTGCACATGGTAAAACATCATCATTTACACTTCCAGTTTACCATGGTAAAATAACGTCATTTCCACTTCCAGTAAAAATAGTAAAACAACATAATTTCCACTTCCGGTGTACATGGCAAAACAACATCAATTACACTTCCGGTGTACATGGTAAAATAACGTCATTTACACTTCCGGTATACTAGTTAAAACAGAGTCATTCACACTTCCGGTGTACTTGGTAGCAGTGAATTATTTCTACCTTGTACTGTTTGATTTCCTCCAACAGAATCTCATCCGCTGCACCATACAAGACATTTTTCTTCTCTTTTTCGAGTCTCCGCTTAAGACTTGCGCATTCCTCCTACAACAGTGAAAATAAACTGAATCAGTTCTTTGTGCACTTAGAAATGAACGACACACGATGTCCAGCAAGCAGAGGAAGAAAATGTCAAGAATTTCGGCGAAAAGCGAGGCCAGCGTGGTGGGAGTCCTTCGTCACTTCTCTCCCCAGACCCCTTCCTGCACGCTTGTTAACAAATCGACGCCAGTTTTTCATGCGTCTGTCCTGTTATTGATCATGAATTTCGAATCGTCATAACATTGTCAAAGTAGCTGTAGATTCACGATAGCCGAGAGGATCCGCAGACAAATTGTCAAATTGTCCTTTCTCGCCCGTTACGGATCGGATAAATCATAAATTAATGTGACTGTCCGCGTATTGACAATGAAAATTAGCCAATGAGCGCGCGAGAATTTCTGCAGTTATCATAAAAACAACAATTGACCGGCTCCGCTCAGCGGTTTCTCTTTTTCGCCGTGTAACCCAATGAGGAGCCTGTTCACAGGCTAAAAAAGTTGGAAAAAAGCAGCGAGCATTGTTTACCTGGACTCTACGAGACTTGAAAGCTTCTTCTTCAGATGCACGAGTCTGTTCCGACAGACTTTCCTGCGCCTTGGAATTGATACAAATGACAGTTATATAAAATTTGACATGCAAGCCAATTTTGCAATTTACAAAATTCCCTTTAATTTAGAGCCTATAAAGCGAAATTTTTTTCGACATAATATATTTATTTATTTACCATGCAAGTCCAAATTCAATGCTGAATATAAAGGACTGCGTTAGCTAATAAACCAATAGATCTAATAAATATGACGTTTGAAATATACATTCCAAAATTTGAAACGCCGACGATAAAAATCTTTTATTTAACAGGAAGGAGGCAGGAAACGTAACAACATTAATTTTCAAACAGGAAAGATCATAAAACCAAGAGATTGTAACAAATATATAGAGAAAGAAGGAGGATGGTTCAATCTGGGGTAGATTAACACGGATTACAAACGGACAAATCGGACGCATTTCATAGGCTACATTGGGGTATTTCTAGGAGTGAACTGGAGCCCGATACGGAAGAGATAATGCCTTCTGTGTGTAACATGAACATACCTCTTGAAATTGTTGTTGAAACGAGTCAAACCGGATTTTAACATCCTGGGCTGCCTGTGCACTTTCTATAGCCTGGAACAAAGACGCATTGATCAAGACACAGTACGGCCGTTTAACATACAAAGACATTATGGGGACATTATGGGTTTAGGGTTAAAAAAATATATTCCTTAACGCTCGTTAAGGAAACCGGTACAAGCTCTGGCGGTATGGACCACTCGGTTCCCCCCCCCCCCCCTACCCTTGCCCCCTGCAGACTTCGCCTCGCTTGCACTATTGTAAGGCAAGCGTGCTAAATGATGGTAAACTGACCTTTCGTTTGTGTAAGTCCATCGCTTGTTGCCTTAAATTGAGTTCCTTCTCCAGTGAAGTCTGAATCAAGAGAGAAAAGAGAAATTAGAAGATCAACTTTAAATTAGACTAGCATTTAACAGGTTTAACTGAGATCGTTTAACGGATAAAGCTGTTATGCCCATTAACACCCTCCCAGCATGATCCTAACAAATGAATACGGAAAAAATGTAATAATTTATCGAGTGTTCTTGTGTGACCGTTAGAGCGAGAGTACAGTAGTGCTGTTGTTGGTGACTGACGTTTCGACAACCTGAGCAGAAGTTATCTTGTGAGTCAAGTGAATAGTGTTCAGCGGGCTAAACGTAGAACAACGCCCTTACAATAGTAGATTCTTCCACGGCTCGTATTCTTATATCATCTCTAGAATTTGGAATCAGTTACCGCCGGCAGCAAAAAATGCAGCAAACGTTCCAGCTTTTATCAATCATCTTAATACAACAAACTTTGGTGGCTGCCAATGCAGTTCTTGTCTTAAATGATTCCTTTATAGACATGTTGTATTTTTATCGTTTTTTAATATTGTATTTTTAACGCATATTTTTTAAGATATTAATAGTATGATAATTTTGCATTTTTTAATATATAGTTTTTAAATCTTTTTTTTAACATGGTATGTCAAACACTTTTATCATGAGCCCCTGGCTCGGGAGACTTGGGCAACCACTCCCCGTGTTCTTGACGTAAAATAAATTACCTTACCTTACCTTACCTTACCTCGTCAGCCGATGGTGTCATAAGCCTGGTACGTTGAAACTGATTGGTCAGTTTAGTCATGATGGTATAGGCTGTAATACTCGTGCAAAGTTTGTCAACAGTCTGAACTATTTTCAACCAGACGATCACGCTACACGAGCTACTGATACTCCTAGATTCAAACCATTTACTAAGGCCCCAACCACACTAACGCGTTTTTGAAAGTATCCGTTTTCGTCTCGACGAAAACGAAGCAAAATATTTTCGACCACACTAGCGTTTTCGTTTTGTTTTCACCTGTCCACAATAATGCATTTCCAGTCGAAAACTGCATACTTTTTGATGCGTTTCCCTCTATTGTCCACACTAAAACGCCCGAAAACGCTGATGGAAGCGATAGTATATGACGCTTTTTTCGTCACCGTTTTCACCCGCCCACACCAAAAACGTTAAACGACGGAGCGTTTCCAGAACGATGCGTTTTCAAAACGTTCCACTTTCGAAACCGTTTTCAAAGCCTCCGTGTTCATCAGCGTTTTCGGGCGCTTTAGTGTGGATGATTGGCGAAAACGCATCAGCAAGAATCCGTTTTTAAATAAAACGCATTAGCGCGGTTGGGGCCTAAATAGACCTCTTCAGCTTGGGCGGTTTATATTCTCTAGAGAATTTTTCTTTTATCCTTCTTAAAACTATTCATTCATATACATGCGACTACTTAAAAATTTGAAAGCAAGAATTCTCAAGAGTAGCATCACGTGGCCAGCAATGGGAAAACAAACCGCCCAAGCTAAAGACGTCTGTTTATCGGGAAGTGTGAGAAACACGAGCCATACCACTGCATTCTGTAACGCCTTTTCTCTCTCCTCAAGTTTCTTCACCAGTTGGGTCTGTGTTTCACGGTGCGTGTTCAGGGAAGTCACTTGATCAGCCAGCACGTCCATCTCTTCTCGGATCTGTTTTTGAATCTGATTTCCTTTGATGCGCTGAGCACAGGTACAAGTACAAAAAGAACTCAATTCAACAATGGCTTACTAGAAAAGATACGAGTAAAGATTGGCGATATTCTGTCGTGTTTGTATAATAACACTTGCTCTCAATGGTTTTGCAAAGGACAGCGAGGCTAGAAATATAGAAAGATACATGTACAACTCACGTGCAGAGCCATAATACTGCAGCAAATTTTACCCTTTGTTTCTCAAATTCCCCGTAAAACTGCCGCTATCAAATGCAAATGCTCAAATACAAAAACTGCTCTACTCTCACACTGTTATAAAGTCTAAAGCAACAAGCAACGGTCAAGAAAGTGGCATCGAGGCTCGGTCGTGAAATATTTTGTCTCACCTCAGACATAAGCTTAAGGTTAGCATCATCTTTTTCTCTAAGCTGTTGCAGCAGTCGAACGTTCTGTTCTTGCATCTCCTCGAACGCTTGTCCAGTGAACTCCATTTCTGCCAGCACAGCATCTTCCTCCTAAAATCAGGAGCAAGTTAAACTTCAAAAGAGCTGTTTAACAACTCATTTAACCTTGGACGGAAAAACCATACATCTTCCAAACGAGTTCGTTAGACATATTGTTGCACAATTTTCAAAATAAGTCCATACTGTTCATGACCATAGCGGTTATAGCTGTAGCAATTTTTTTTCTTGCATAACTGTCGTTTCATTGCCCATCGTTAGCAATTCTGAATCGCTATATATAGTGCTTTCACGCTCTTGACGATAAGTAAGGAAACGCCAAGATGCAGTTGATTAACCCTCGCTTAAGTTTAAGATAATCCTGTTACATTACTTGGGCAAAATTTCGTCCGAAATATTTACATTATAGTATGAAACTTTGAAGTAACGCCAAAGCTCTTATTTCCTTTCTGCCGGGCTTTATGGAGCCAACTCTAGTTGAGACACGAGTCGAAATGCGAAACAGCTGGATAGAATTTGTGTTATTTTGTCGTCGGTGTATTCGAAAACCTTGAGGTTCCTGTAAGACTATCATTATTTATAAGTGTACTTTACTTTAGCTATGTTTCAGCAAAGTGTCCGAAACTGTTGTCCGAAATTTGTCTGAAATGAGCTACAAAATGTCCGAAAATTAAACGTTCGAAATATACCTCCGAATGTTTTCAAAATAGTAATTGTACCTGTTTTGTTGCAGCTAGATTCTTCTGTAGTTGTTCGATTGTTTCTTCAGCCATCCTCAGCCTTCGTATCGCCTCCTCGTCAGCCAGGGCGCCTTTGTGCTTCTCCAATTCTTTCTCAAGGCTTTCTATCCGAGCTTTTTGCTCCTCTATCTGCTCTCTGAGACGTTTCTCCTCCGACAGAAGCTAAACAACAAATGCAAGCGTTAGCAAAGTAAGAGGAAAAAAAACGCAACTATTGATAAAAAAAAAAGCAAAAGCTTGAAACTAAAAAGATTACATGTACATACATGTACCTCAACTTTATCTCTGAGATCTTTCGCTGCCCCTTTATAAACATCTAACACCAGCTTCATCTCTTTCTGAGTTTCCTGGGATTTCCTGCACATAATTTCAAGAGTAAAGAAATAAGATACAGGAATGTGTTAAAATAGTTTAATTTCGGCAGGGGAAGCAAAACTAGAGTCAAAGATTTTACCTGTCCGGCTCTCTGTCTAGTCAAAAAGGGTTATATCGTAATGTAGTTCTGTTTTAGCCTTGAAATGTGTTACACAAACAAGTGAATTTAACACAAACTAGTGATCAATTCAGTCAGGTAACCTTTACCGGAAAAGACACTAACCATAAGCAGATTACAATCAGTGACACAGCTCATTGACAAAAGAATAATAATGCAAAAATAAATAACTTTATTTAAGTGTCAAATGTATTTAGCACTGTTGCGCTAATTGCGGACACTGTAAATAATTATACAAATATTGCAAATAGAATATAAACTATTAAGAATCCCAACTGGTAGGGGACTGACCAGTTGGCTATTTACACAACGCGGTGGAGGAGTTGAACTCGGGACTACCGAGAATTTACGGCCAAATCGCTCAGGCACATGTACTACGTTGCAGTCATCCTTTACACCTTCACGTGTGCATTGCAACTGAACGACCTATCTCATGGACCAACTTTTACAGTATTTAAAAATACACTGAGGAAAATAATCAGAGCACGCTCTGAGTGTTATCACGCTGCAGAGAGAGCTGAAGCTGACACCAAGGCCCTAAACCTCTGAGAATCCTCAAATGGGAACCAAAGACAATGCCGCACTGAAATAAAACTTTGTGAGCGCGTAGAAATGTACATGTAGGAAATGCACCATGCCACAGTCATATGGTTGTCTAGTCGGAGATCTTTGGTGTCCTTTGTTAATAGGGAGCTTAAGCAACGACGAATCCCACGCCGAGCACTACGCTCAGTGAAAAATGAATTTATATTTTACCAGCGAAATTCGCAGTTATCTAGATCTGTTCCGTACCCCAAAGGCTCTAAAAACGTGCTCAGGCTAAATACGCAATGACAGCGTTCAATTCCAATATAAATACGAAGAATTAGCCGTCGTCGTTTGCGCTCCTCAGACTACGCAGAACTTGGTCATTTCACGGTTTTGTTTTGCAGAGGACGGCAAAGAAATGTACAAAGATTTATAACGCACGTGCACAGCCATTGTTCTGCTCATTAAACCTTTTGTCTGGTGACGTTCTCGTTGCCGTCGTCGTCGTAGTTTGCTTAAGCACCCTAGTATCAACTCACTTCATCACATAACACTCACTTCAAGCTTGCCCGCAGTTCCTTGAGCTCCATGTCATTGGATTTACTGCTTGACGCTATTTCTTCACCCTCCTCTATCTCTCCTTCTTCCTCTGATTTTAAAGCTTTGGACTCTGGTTCATCTTTTTCTGGCTCTTTCTGACCTTCTGCCTGGTTCTCTTCCTCAACTGATTCTGCCTTCTTGCCTGACTCCTTGGTATTCTTTAGTTCTTCAGTTAGCTAACAAAAATTAAAAATAAGATATCATGCCGTGTTTGGCAATTAAACTGATCTTATACTCTTAGGGGTCAAAGCAGCAAGACACATCGCTGGAATGACATAATACACTTTTATTAAGGAGGCTCTGTCAGGTGTAGTTACCTTAACGACTTGAACCTGGGCCTCACTGAATTTCCTTTTATATCTTGACACTTCAACTTTCAGTTGCTGGTTGTGACTCTAATCACATCAATAAAACAGACAATCAGAATAGTAATTATATTTATTTAATAATTATCACCAATGATTGTTAAATGCACTATAACATTACACAATTTTTTGTGCAACTTGACAAGCAATTTTGTTGACCAAACTTAAATGAAAAATCGTCTAGTGTTACGCACATCCTGAAATAAAGGTATCTCCTAATGTTTACGTTTTCGTCAAGGAGAGCACTTCACAAAGTAGAATCATACTCTTCTTTTGCAACAACTGCAGCAAAGAAGCAACACTGTTTTGTGCCTTGACTAGTGTTGAGCAAAGGAACGTTTCATTAAATTCATTTGGCAAAAGGGTTACAAAATTGAGAGACAAGTTTCCTCTCTTAGGAACTGAAAATTTAACAAAGTGAGAGAAAACGAAACTATAAAATTGTTTACCTGTAAACTGTTCAGCATGTGGCTCATCTCTTTTGTCATTGGGCCTGTGTAGAATTAGCAGTCAACATGTGTATGTATGTATGTTTAGTTCAACGGCAAGTACATACAACTATTAAGCAGTAATAAGCTGGACATAATTAACATAGTGAGGGAAGATGCAAGATCTTCAGTCTCCTCAGATCTGATCCAACTTTATTAGCAAGTTGTCAATACCTTTTTTTGTACTACATGTATCCTATCGGTACATGTATTGCACTGCAAGGAATGAATCAGATCAGCATGTCACACATGGCCCAGCCTTCAACAGCTCACTGATGCACATTAGACTGATATTTGGAACAAATTGAGCTGAACTCGAAATTCTTAAGCGTCACAATTTCTTAATCCATCACGATGTTCTAATTAGAAATACATACACATAATGCATGTCACATGTCATGGTGCCTACTGTAGTACAGCTTTTACCTCAAGCCATCTCTGTTAGTTTATTAGGTATCCTATCTCTATTAAAATGGAATCTATCTACTGGTACATTGTCAAACCTGTTTGTTCATTTGCTTTGAGGTTTTGTTCAAACTCCATTCTTAGCAGGTCGTAGTCTCTTTTTACTTGCAGTAATGCATCATGGAGTTCACTGACTTCAGCCTTGTATTTCTTTTGTATTGTCACATTGTTTGACTGAAATGAAAATGTTGATATTTCATCACACCTGCCCAGCTTTTCATGTATCACATGTCAATGTATTTATTGGGGAGCAGGAATGGTTCAGTGGTGAGAGCGCTTGCCTGCCACCAATAAGGAACAGGTTCAATTCTGGCCCGGTGTCATAAGTGGGTTGAGTTTGTTGTTGGTTCTCGCCTTGCTCTGAGAGTTTTTCTCCGGGTTCTCCGCTTTTCCTCCCTCCACAAAAAACAACACTCCAAATTCCGGTTTGACCAGGATTGTGGACCAGCTTGAAAACCAGGTAAGGCTGATGTGGCTTTCTCTCTAAACATTGCACTTTTTTAATTTTATGGAGTGCCTTCCTTGAGAAAGCAACAACTGTGATGATGTACAAGGAATAGTACACTGCTCCATATGTATTAAGTTACACATGCATATACAATGTCAGTATTTCGACCAAAATAATGTACCTCAACTTGTTCCAATTGTAGGACATGCTGTGTTTTAGTGGTGCTCAGAACACGTCGGGTGTCATCAAGTTGCTGACGAAGCTTTAAAAAACAAACACAATATCTATCATGTTACATGATAGTTCAGTAGACACCCACAAAACTACCCTGTGAGTGGTTCAAAAAACTGACACTGCAGAACTTGGCTGGTTTCCTCACTCAACATAATTTTCATACAAGAATGATTGAACAGACTTGAGGAATCACCTTCAGATTTTACATTCTTAAAAAGTTTTAACTTTAGTCAATAACAACCACACCAACCTGGGTGACCTCTCCATATAGAACTGAAAATTGTGATTGCAAACATTTGTATGGGGCTGACTGAAGAACAGCACTTTCAGGCATTTGGTTTATCTGGAAGGTAAAGAGAAATTAATGGAACATTGAACAAGGTTTCGCTTAGTAAAATAAAGCTTCAATATTGCATCAATTAAGCTACATCTCCTAACCTCCAGCTTCAGTTTTTCCAGCTCTTGTTGACTTGTGATGAAATTTTCATTCAGTTTTTCCAGCTCTTCAAGTCTCGTCTTGGCCAAATCTCTCAGGTCCTCTAACTCAGTTGATACTTCATCATGCTATGACAACAATGTGCATGTATGCAAAATTTTTCAACTTAAATGTGCGATGATATGAAAAAAGTTTACATTTACATTTATATGTATATGCACTTTTTACAAGTATGCAGACAGATAGAAAGAACGACAGACAGACAGTCAGACAGACAGATAGACTGGCAGAAAGAAAGACAGGCATTTTTATTTCAACACAGAATTTCTTCAATTGCAGTGAATTGGTTTCCAAGAAAGCCATGCTAAAAAATTACTACAGTACATGCACCTCTCTCTGACCAAGTTTGAGTCCTACACTTACAAAGATATGCCCCCAAGTTTTTTTTCCCCCAAGGATTCATAGCTCACATATGGACAGAGAAAAAAGTTCCAGTTTTAATCCTTATGACATCTCTTGCATGGGCCAGGGACATTGAGAAAGATAAATCCATGTGCCATATTGTATAATTCCCCACATAAAAATTGACCATTCACATTGCATGAACTTTCTGAGAGATACCTACCACTTGGCCAGAGATACCTGAACCACTAGGCCAGGTTTCGACGGAGATATTTCAATCAAAGTAATGGTTCTGAAATAGAATTCATAAGTCAGAATACCATGGCAGCCATGATTACCTGCACTGGTTCACTTTCCCCTGCTTCACCTGGTGCTGTATTTCCTTCACGCAGTCTCTTATTCATATCTTCCAGTTCATTAAGCCTCTTCACCAAGTTGTCCACCCTGTGGTTGGCCTTTTGAAGTTCATACGTGGCATCTTGAAGTTCAGTGTTAAGCTGAGCAATCTCTTTTTGAGCCAAGGCATACTTATCACGAATTTCTGAAAACTGAAAATGATAGAAGCACTCAGTCCAAGTGTTCCTGAACACGATTTTAACAATTCACATGTACAGGTATACAGCTTACTAAAGCCTTTTCACAAGCAACACAAGCATACATACGAACACAAGAGTCCAATGAAATGCCGAAAAAGTACTTTGATCACCATGCCGGTGCTTATGTTTCTATGTGTTTGTATGGCCTCTGGTGCAAGTGTCCACATTGTATGCTTGAGTCACAAATGAAAACCAGAATCAAGTAATCTAAACATTGGGTTTTGCAAATGCCTCTGTCCATTTGTTTCAAACAATAATTCAACAGAAGGCGAGAACCTCTAGTGAAGTAGTCTGCTGTTTTTGATGAAGTGAGGTGACCAACTCCCTCAGCTGTTTGTTGTCTGCATCCAAGTCAAGTTTTGGCTGTTCAGTAGAACTTGGCTCTGGAGCTGATTCTTGTTGGCCTTGCTGATCTTAATTTGAAAATAGAATAAACAACATTAGAATTAGTTATGAAGGATTTGCTTATAGTTACATCTACAGTGCAGCTCAGAAATAAGCCAACTACCAGTAAGGATACGCAATATATACGCACATTTTTTTCACATATGCATGTGCCCTTATGCATATAAATGTGCGTAAAAGTTTCGTTATTTGAAGCACATTGTTGGACAAACGAAGGGCATTTCTAGGAATGAAAAAGTGTTGGTCTTCAGTGCAAAATTTGCATACTGTCAAAATTTCAATGAACGCTATCATATTCACGTTTTTGATCCCTTGTCAAATTCCCCAACAAGCTACTATTTATTAACACTTGCTTGATTTTTAGTGAATTACGTGTTTATTTTGGTTCCCTTATTTCTAAGCTGCACTGTGTAACACAGGGCTATCATTAAGGGCTCTAACCTGTAACAACTGTCATGGCTGAGTACACTTGATTTTGCCTTGATGCTATGGGTGAAATTGCCGTTGTTGGTAGAATTCACCCACAAAGTAACAAGTTTGTTACAGGTGTGGATAACACTCAGGTGATTCAAAACTTAATGACAACCCTGTAACAAGCCATGACAATTGAGTTCAGCCTTATATACCAACAATTTTTTTTTGCTGAAAACAAACAGAAATTCTCTTGTGTCACAGCACCTTTATGTCCTTCTTCCTCAGCTTGATTCTCACTATTTGGTTTCTCTTTTGACACTGTGGATGAGTATGGCCCAGAGATTTCTACATAGTGTAACAGCTTTCTTGTGTGTTCTTTAGTGGCTGCAGATCTTTTGGCCACTTCTTGCCGAACTTCTTCCGAGTCTAAATTGGCCAGGTAGTCCAAGTATGAAAGAGTAGCCTCATTGGATGTCTGCTCTGAGTCCTCTTCCACGATACCTTCATATCTTTGTAATATGGTCTTGATGTCTTCATCAAGCTGTAAAGTGAAGAAAAGAACATCTACTGTAATATCTCTAAGAGATACATGGTGTATCTATAAATTCTCCATATTAATTTTAATACTTACTTGATTGTAAAGTTAATGGCAATCAAGAAAATAATCACCAAAGAGAACTTGCCTCCTCGTAAAACCATATCCTTCTAAGAAGTATTATGAACTAAAGAATATCTGGACACTACATAATAATTTTAATACTACCTGTACATGTATGAAACACAGCAAAAAAAACCTTTTTAAATGTCACACAGAAACCAACAAGGGCTCAAACTGGATGTTATAATTTAACATACAAAACACCCAACCATTGAAGGGAAGGTTTCACGGTTCGGCACATGTCTGCATTATTTATACGCCTGTGCACACTTTTTGGCACAGGCCAGTTTTTCATTGTTTATGAACCAATTGTAAGCAAGTTATCTAATTTCACATGCAAATACAATGTAGCCATAAAATCATCAGCCGTAGAATAAATTGTACGGGTCAACACTATATTCAACGGTCGACAGCGAAGGTAAAATTCACTGAAATCTACTGAGAATTTGGGTCATCTGTCATTCTGATAACTGAACTACATCTGATTGGGGTCTTTTAAGCAATAACGTCGATAAGAAGCAAACAAAAAATATTTTGATTTAGAGACATGCACCGAGCCATAAAACCCTCCCTTAAACTGTTTTTCTCTTTTCATTCATAGTGTAAAACCTTTGGCCATAACACTTTAAGCATGTGTCCTTGTATTTTGAAAATTTTAAAATACCTGCATCCAATGTCTGTTGATGACAGAGATGATATCCAGATCAGATTCTCTCTGTTTCTTAAGCTCATCCACTTGTTCTTTTAACTTCTCTTCTTCTATCTTTAATTCTTCCAATCTCTCACCAAGTTTCTTATTTTGAAACTGCAAGACCTTCAAGTTCATTTCATCCTGCAAAATGTAATAAGCATCAATCAATGTCATTTTCTGTTAATTCCATTATTAATAGCAAACTATTGTGGAAATGAACTGAGAAAAATCCACCTATTGTAGAGAATGTTGTTAGAAACAACATTTGTTTTATTACTCATGGAAATGAGCATGTACATCAACCTGTTTTCAGTTTTCAAGGTTTGAATACACGTGTCACACACAAACCTTCAAATGTACCATGTGCATTATGGCCATGTAGCTGGGAAACTAACTCACTATCTGTTCTTTTTAATCGATTTTGATGGATTAGACGTGACTGATAAGTGAGCTACACGTTTCAAAAAAGCTCAGTTAAGTAATTACTAGCCCCGCCTTATATAAGCTCAAACTTAACTTGTAATTTGTATTTGTTCAAGATAGGTTGCGAAAATCAAGACTTGAAGCATTAGTACGCAAAGTGCTCTACGGAAGCCCAAAGATGAAGAAACTACCAAAGGAGATCTAAACCACCGGCAACAGGAAACTCTATTTCGTGGTATTTTTCGTAAAATGGCAACAACTGTCAATTCACCTCGGTTGAAACAGAACCAATGTTCATGGGCGGAATCATCTTTGTTAAAACCTGCTTCTTCGCCGGGGGTACCCCCGACGATTCTGACTGAGAACGTTTCATTCCGTCCACTTAAATGAAGGCGATCAGTTCTTTACAGCTGATTTCTAACTAATTTTAGCTTTCGCACACCTGGTGGTCGCCATTTTGAACGAAGTTAACCTCGCTTTCAAGCTTTCCTTATCAGCAGTTTCTCAATATTGCAGTAGGTACTGTATATAATAGCAACAATTTCTACCCACTTGCGAAGCGGAGGGTGACCGGGTGTCGTTCCATATTTCTCGACATCAGGTTGGCAAACGTTTATATATATATACGGAAAGGAGGTGTTACAAGTTTTGAGCAGGTAATAATCGATTTATTCCTTCTGGCAATAAGAATGGGAGAACAATTTGCAGTTGTACGTTCAACATCCCCTACTCGGGTCGGACAACCCCTCGGAAATGTAATCTTTAATTTCAAGTTTTGTTTGTTGCCCGGGCCGGGCCACAACGGTGTTTACGGTCGTATTACGAGGGTATTACGATATCAACACTAATTATGCTTGTGAGATGTGTATATCAAACGCCCACCATTCCCCCCCCCCCCCCTATCCCTCCCATTTTGAGTCAAATTCCTCAATGAAATCCTACATCGACAGACAGACAGACCGACAACCTCTATTAAAGCTTGGTAGCTTAAGCTGGGTTGTGCATAATAAATTAAATTAAATTAAATTAAAATTTTGTGTAACTATATGCATGATAAATAAATTCAGTTCATCTAATCTCCAAAATGCCTGTGGTCTCCCTGAGTATAGAAGATATTGATGTAGAAAGCTTAAATCTCCATTGCATTTTATGTAGATGAATACATTGGGACATTCCATCCGCACCCCACCCCACCCCACCCCCTTCCGGAGAGCAGCCTCTGGCACATGGCCTGTTGGAAAGTTTTTTCAAAGGGCTGACAAAATTTTTAACCCTTGGATGCAAACTTCAAAGGTACAGACCACAAAAAAAAGGTTGCCAGAATCTGACCTCTATAGGGGTAAGAGGGGGGGGGGGGGGGGAATAAGATATGGAATATCCCATTAGAGCATTAGATTATTGACAAGGTGGGTACGTAGGCTCAATTGCCAGCCGCTGTTTGGGAAAGGAGCACATGTTCCTCCCCACGAGAGAGTGGTGGAAATCGAACCTATAAAGGTGGTGTGCTAGCAAATCTTTTCTGTTCATGAAATTATAAATCCCCAGGATACTTTTCTCCCAAACTGTCACAATTTTAACCCCTTTCCCAAACAATTTTCTCCGAATCAGTTTCACATTATATGTGAATTGGTGAATTGTGGAAGGATGCCCCATCACTTTCTCTGGGTCCGTGATCTGTCTCTTCCAGCAGGTGGCAAGAATGAAAGGACTTCAAACTGAGATGGAAAAAAGCTTAGTTGTTCACTAAAATTTAAACATATATTTTCATCAGATTTTCTGGATGAATTATATAAAGCTTATAAAGAACTCTGCCTGAGATGGGCAAAGGGGGCAAGTTAGCTTGATCATGCATAATATACAACTTAATGGCTTGAAACTTCTCAGAAATATGGCTTCCAACACTGCTGTTGAAATAAGCCTTAAAGATGTTCAAGAAGCTGCAAAAAGAATTGAGCCTCACATACACAGAACACCTGTTATGACGTCCTCAACTTTAGACAGCATGGCAGGTAGAGCACTTCATTTCAAGTGTGAAATATTCCAAAAAATCGGAGCCTTCAAGGTCAGTATAATAACATATTCATGAAGTATAATTTATAACTGCTAATTAGCCTCTCTTTTGCTACCACTGTTTGGGTTAATGATAGTACAGTGGAACCCCGTTAATCTGGTCACCAACGGGCCACAAAAATTTGGCCATATTAACCGCATGGCTGTATATTAAAGGGGTTCTATCAATAAGAACATGACTGACTGCCAGCTTTTGTGCAGACCAGAATAAAGTGGCCATAACAATGATGAGGCCATATTAATGGTGGGGTTATAATGTATGTATGAAACCTCAGTCTATAAATATATACCATCTAATAATTTAACGTACATACATGGCTTTATGGACATCATGCAGTGTAATCACCCATTCAGACTTCTCCCATCTTCTCCACCATTAGGAGAGAGCAGGCAACATGGTAATGAATTTCTTAAATGCTGAGTGCAAAAGGTACAAGCTTTAACAGGGTTCCAGGGTCATGCTCTCCCAGAATATGTTCTGGATTTTAATTCTTTCAAGTCCCCTTTCCTGGGTTTCTAAATCATTCTGTCAATCTAAAAAATCTGAGTGATTTCCATAAAATGGTGGAAACTGATTCCCTTGGCTAGGAGAGTCTGTAATCTGGAAACCTCTATAAATTATATGCTTGAGCACCTCTATTAACTATAATACTGGTGCATTCTCTTAATAATAATTGAAACTACTAACATTAATTTTAAATTAAAATTAAATGGTACTTTTCCAGATCAGAGGAGCAATGAATGCCGTTCTTCAATTGCTAAACTCCCTGCCTGCTGATCAGAAACCTGTGCTTGTCACTCACAGCAGTGGTAACCATGCTCAAGCTATTGCACTGTCAGCAAAAATCATGGGTCTGAAGGCTTCCATTGCCATGCCTAGAAATGCACCACTAGTCAAGAAGGCGGCTGTTAGAGACTACGGAGCAACTATTGTTGACTGCGGTGTGTCAGGAGAGGTATGCCATTATTCCAATATAGATGTTCCAGAAAATATCTGCACCCCTGCCAAAGGGTTTTTTTTGGTTTGAACCCCTCCCCCTCTCCTCCTCCCACCATCCCTCTGGAAATTCCAGTTTTGGATCATATTTTTCTTTAAAAAAATAGTTTTTGAACCCCCTTTCCCCGTGGAATTTGCAATAAATTATATAAGGGAGTACAGTGGAACCTCGATTTAACGAACCTCTATTTAACGAAGTCCTCGATATAACGATATTCTATGTCCCGGCCAAAGTTACAGTAAAATGTATGGAATAGAACCTCGGTATAACGAACCTCGATATAACGAATTCTTCGATATAATGAACATAATCCGGAAGCCCAAACGTAAAATCTACCTCGATATAATGAATTACAATATCAACACGCGACAGAAGATAAACGCTGAACAGATCAACAGTCAACAAACCCGTGTAATCCTTATGGTAAAGAGACAGCAGTCTTTCAGTCAACGGCTTATTATATGTCATAGACATTAGCACTATAGTATTTCGACATCAATTAACTTCTGCTCTATCTTCCTTGAAATCCGGAAATGTTGGGTAGTGCAATATAACAACACTAAAGCCCATTTCCTTGTTTACATAGACAATTTTCTGTATAACCTCTACGTTGCAACATTTTTAAATCGCTACTCTGAAAGTGTCGTTTTTTGTAAACAAAAGCTGCGTGTCTGCTCAAAAGTGAAAATAATTGATACTGAAAGCCACCATGCTTAATGAATTGCATCTCAAAACGTCACTTCTGGATGACGAAAATTGCTTTGAATTGCGTGATAGAAGTCACCTGTGTTACAAATCAATCATTAACTATGACCTCGATATAACGAACATTTTGATCGTTTCCCCTCAAATTCGTTATATCGAGGTTTTCGATATAACGAACCCTCGATTTAACGAACAAATTTGGCCGGTCCCCAGCAACTTCGTTAAATCGAGGTTCCACTGTATGACCATTGTACCTTTTAGAGGTTAATAAAGCAGTTTTCATACCTCTTAGGGTGTTCTGCCTCAAAAGGCCCACAGCAGGAGTTTTTGCGATACCTTTTAGGGTATTGAACTGAAAAAGATATGACAGGGGATAATGTGCTGTTTTAGAATTGGTACCTCTTAGGGGTGAAAAATATTTAAAGCCACGCCTACAAAACAGGATCGTGGTACCTCTTAGTGGTTCTTTCCAAAATTTCTGACAAGCACCCTCATCCTTTTCATATGGGAGTCCCTGCCAGGAGAGTATGCAGTTAGCTTCTCTGGTAGCATCGTTAAGGATGAGAAAAGACCTTTGTACAAGGACCAGACATAGGAAATTTCATGTTATTTTTGACTACAATTGTGTGGATCCAGTGTGATTATAAATTAATGTGGATGTGTGGATGTATTTTATTTAAGGAGAGAGAATCAACATCTCAGAAGATCCTCAAGGAGACAAGCAATTCATATCTTATTCCTCCATTTGATCACCCTGACATCATAGCTGGCCAGGGTTCTATTGGTCTGGAATTGCTGGAACAGGTTTGTTTATTCTGTATTTTGTTGAAAAACAAATATACAGTTGAACCTCTGGTTGCGACCAGCTCTCATAAGCGACCACCACTCCTCAGCGACCAGTTTTCCAAAATACCAAAGGTTTCCAAGTCAAATCACTATATTTGGCACCTCTTGTAAGCAACCGCAACCACTTTTAGAGCTAAAAGTTTGAAATCTTCTGTTATTTTTAACCTCTCATAAGCAACCACTTGACAGATAATAGAGCAGAAATTGAATAATAAGGTGTTGTAACCATATCGCATTCCTAGGTAGTACAAAGACAAAAATTTTTCAATGGGAAGGACGGGATTTCTCTCAAAATTGACTTTTCAGACGAATAAAACATTTAAAAGATGGGGTACTCTGCAGTTACCATATGCTAACAAGGTAAGATTTTGACCCAATATGGTCTAAGCTCTCGTAAGTGACCATCTCCTGTAAGCGACCACCTAGGCTTGACAGGTTGCTTACGGGAGGTTAGAAACGTATTGGGCATGTGAAATGCTTGTATAGGGTATCTCATATCCAAGATGTGCTGGTGGAATAATAATTGTTAATTTTATGGCACTGGTAATCTCATTATTCTTGAGCAGGTCCCAAACTTGGATGCCGTAGTAGTCCCTATTGGTGGTGGTGGTATGCTGAGTGGAATCTGTATCGCACTCAAATCGCTCAAACCTGATATCAAGATTTATGCTGCAGAGCCTCTTAATGCCAATGACTGTGCAAAGTCATTTGCTGCCAGAGAGAGAATTCCTTTACCAGGCAAGTGTTTTGATAATGGTAGAATGTGAAGTACAACGTCAAGCCTAGGTGGCCTGCTACATAATTTAAGTCACTAGATTGGCTGTGGAGGCATAGTGGCCTTGTGGTTAGTGTGCTCAAGTCTGGAACGAGCTGTCTGGGTTCAAGCCCTGGCCAGGGACATAGGGTTGTGATCTTGGAAAAGATGCTTTACTTTCACAGTGCCTCTCTCCATGTACCAGGTGAAATAAATGGTTAGCAGAAAATTTGATGCTGGAGGTTAACACTGCAATGGACTTAAGCATCCCATCCAGGGAGGAAGAGGAAGAAATACCCCTAGTTGCTTGCCTTAGAACACAAAGACCTCGCACTGAACTCAAATCCAGATCACCTAATTCTGGAGTCCAGTCCACTAATGAATAGGAACTGTGACACCCTCAAGATGATGCTACCATACTTCACTCCCAATAAAGGAGAAATAATTTAAACTGTTTGCATCTCTTCTCAACAGGGCCTCCATCCACCATAGCTGATGGCTTAAGGACTAGTGTGGGCCATATAACCTGGCCAATCATAAGGGACAATGTAACTGACGTCATAACAGTTACAGAAGAAGAAATTATATCTGCAATGAGGGTGGTCTGGGAACGAATGAAACTGTTAATTGAGCCCTCTGCAGCTGTAGGTGTGGCAGCGGTATTGTCAGAGAGATTCAAAGCTCTTCCTGGTCTGCAGAACGTGGGTGTTGTTTTGTGCGGTGGAAACGTGGACCTTGATAATCTACCCTGGAAAAAGTAACAATTATTAAATATAGCTGGAGTGAATAACTAGCGTGTGCAAAGGTCTTCTTGTGATTTAACAAAAATGCTGACCAGAATTATAAATAACTCTAAACATAAAGCACCTTCAGGCCCTATTTTTAAAGAACTTTCCATACTAAAATTTCTTGACATTCGTTTCTTAGAGTTGATAAGTTGATAAACCTCTCCACCGAAGGTTTTAGTCACCGTTTTTCGCTTATTGACAACTCTGTTTGTAAGACATAAGACAAGAAATGCGAAACGCAAGAAATGTTCATGCTTTTAACCTGCTCTACCATAGAATCAATGCAGACTTTTTCGAGATATCAAGGTGTTTTAACTCTTCAACTGACGATATTGTTTGTTACGAGTCAGTTTCTCTAACCCCCATCCAAACATAACTTTTGAGACAAAGACAACACATTTTAAGATATCTCTGATTTTCTGTAACAGTCTGTAGACTCGCCTAAAATTCTTGATATCTAATATTTATTTCCATTCGTTTATAGTTTGAAATTGCCAGTTTCTAAACACAATCAAACAAGTCTTGTTAACTAGTCTAAATCACTTATATTACGGTTACCACAAAGCCTAAATTACAAGCATTATTTTCATTTGGCCTTCATTGCCACCTGTTTTTAAATTCTTTAATATATCATTTTTCTATTTTAATTGTTATTCTTTTTTTATTAGGTGTGGTAAATAAAAACTAGTGAGACAATCTCAGATAGTGCAGAGCGCAATTGATAGCTCTGATACAGTAGTCCCATAAGTACTCACCCCTGCTCGGTTCACTTCCGGTTTGTGTCTACCTTGGTAGTCTGCTACGGCTTTTCCCCTTTGCAGTGTGTATGTTTCAAGGTTGTATTTTCATTCAAGGTCCAAACATTACGTACAAATTAATTACTACTGGTGCTTTAAGTTGATTTTCGTTCATTTTAAATTCAACAATACGCTGAAGCAGCAAACGTGACAATTTAGCTCTTCACGCCAACTTTGTAACTTGATACTTTTGTTTTCCTCGCAAAGCCATGTAATATGAAACCCCTGTTTTCTCCAAAACATACGGAAGATGTCCTTGTTTTTTGGAGATAAATGAAAGAAAGTTAAATATCTGATGTAGTGATGAAGAAACGGAACAGAGACGATGTTTTACTAAAAATGCAAATTTTTACCGATGAACAAGAACTAATTTAATTATCAGATAGTCACGAAATACCACTTTCTTTTTCTGTTGCCACCTTTGTTGTTAACAATAAAACAATTCAAAATTAACACACAACGATATTGATGGCTGAGAAGCTTTTCAACGAAAAGTATTGAAGATAAACAGCGCTACTTGGCCGATATGAATGAGTCTCCTCAAAGACTGATTAAATTAATTTGAACTTTCATTAGGTGCCACGGCGTCTGCAGCAATATTTGAGCAGTTTCCTGGTTTCTTTTGTTACAAATTCACAATTTGCGGAGTATTAACGCCACTAACTTGAGAACTTTTTGGTCTCTCTTACAGACACAATTAAGGTAAGAAATAAACAAGTCGCTAAGGAGAAGCAATATATTTGAACTCTGACAAGCACACTATTGTAGATTGAAAACAGCAGATGATATTTGTTGAACCGACCTGTTTGTAATTCTAAAAGCTACGCGGCAGCCACAGTAACGTTTCACTTTTGCAATAAAAAGAGACAACTGGCGCTACCTGAAAAATAACTGCCGTCCTTGGTCACATGACACGATATATAAAATACTGCGTGTAAAGATAGTGTATAACACTAACAATGCTAGAACGCATGCGTCTTACATGTTGAGCTCTACCATAAGGAAAACCACTCAACATTTGTGCGTGATTCCGTATGCAATGTATCCTTCCCCTAATATAGAAGCCACGAACCCTAACTAATCTACGCATGCGTTTAGGGCAAATTAGTTTTGTTCTAAGGAGAATGGTACCACAAGGAGAGCAAGGGGTTACCTGAAACAAATATATAGTTTTGCGATGTTCAAAGTTAAGCGACGGCGATGGAATATGTTTTACGTAGAGTACACATGTACCTTTCCCACCCTACTCCCACTACTTCCTTGCCTCTAGACTAATTAATTAATTGAAATTAATTAATTAAACAAACATTAAAGTTTACACCTTAGCGCCATAGGGCCATAGCGCCATAGGGCCATAGCGCCATAGCGCCATAGTGCCTTAGTTCCTTAGCGGCAGGCAACCCCCATAACCATCCCAATAGTGCACTCTGCACTAAAAAACATATCGTTGATGAAGCTCTCAGTCTTTTTTGACAGACTGAAATGTTGGTGATAAAATTGACATTGTCAGTCTCGTCAGCTTGCGTGCGATTGGCCCACACTTAGGGACTAGCCTCTTGCAGATGTTCAGTTAGTTGGGGGGCAGCGCGAAAAACGGTGAACGAAAAAATAGGGAGAAGCGCGGTGAAAACCTATTATATTTTTATGCTCGCCGTTGCGCCCCAACTAACTGAACGCCTGGAAGACGCTACGTGGGGACGCGATCACTCTCTTGTCTGGGATAACTCGCGGGCTCGTGGCTTACAATCCCCAGAAGTTGGAATTTAATTTGTCTGTATGTCCCGTTCTTACCAGTGTATAACTACTCCCGCTAGAACCCTAGAATCTCTCAAGTTAATATCTGTTGAGAACTGCAAGAACAGTTAACACAGCCTCTCAAGCCAGTACATTAGATGGAAATAAGAGAAATGAGTCAAAGCTAACGGTGCAAAATTCTATTTTCTATTAATAATTTCCCATTTCGAATTCCCTGTTCCCATTCCCCAATCCTCCGTTCTTCATATTTTCTAAGAGAGGAAGTGGAAAGACCTGGTAAAGGTGCCCCCGATAGAAAGAGTCTTATCCAGCCCGTCTAGACTAGTCTAGAACCTTAGGCGGTGAAATGTTCAGTCTTCTACGATCTCTTATTCAAGTAGTTTACCTGTACTGAAGAGAAAAATGGCGTTATGACTACAAACTGTCCACTTTTAAGCTTCTGCAAGCTTTAAGACAGCTTTCAGCCACTTTCACTTTTAAAATTGGACAATCCTTGAACCACAGGAAAGACAACTTATGTTAACATAACACAGCTCGCGGCTTTGGTGGGTGAATTATCTGTCACCACATATAGTTGGACTGTTAAGTCCCTTCGTAAAAGCTCTCGACTTTCATCTTTATATACTTGTAGTTTATTTTCCCCCCCTTTCTTGTTTTTTCCCATCGCCAGCTACATAGCCTGAATTTTAACTGAATTTCAGTTCTGTTCCATCTTCATCAAGACTCATGACTCCGACATTTATTCCATTAGCGTAATTTCTTATAAAGATCATAGCTTATTATGCTCATATTTAGGTCGCTATTGTGTCCAATGGGGAGATAAGCTGAAGTATAAGCATAAGAGAAATACTTTCAGCCAATCAGTGAGCACTTTATGTTTATGCCAACCACGTCCTCACTGGACATAACATCGAAGGAAGCTTATATGCTTAGTTTATGTCGCAGCCTTCCCCACTAGCGTGCACGTTTCCTATGCTTACGCTTATACATGTGGGTTATTGAGCAAACGAGAACGAGGCCAATATCCAGCCATCTTGAACGAACAAGCTTGGTCAATATAGGATTTATTATAACGTCTTCGGGAAAGTTTTTCTTGCGGGACTCGGCGGGTAGTCCCGAGCGGGCAAAATAGCTCCATCTTGTCCGCTTGGGTAGCTAATCACAACGCAGATTTGGCTCATCTTGTCCCTTCATGGAGCTGGCCACATAATAATTATTCTTGTGCTTGTGCCGCAAGTGAGGACCGGGCTTCATTAGAACTCTTCTAGAAGATCTTTAGCTCTTGGAAACGTGCATGAACATAACATTGTCCCTGCGCGCCTCTATTAGTTCTGAAACTAGCTGCGGGGGCAAGCAATTCTTGTAACTCTATATAAGAAAAGAAAATTAAAGTTCAAATTTAAAGTGCAAGAACCTCGGATTTGGCGAAAAAAAACAAACGTTTTCGGGTAACCGAGAGAGCCACACCCACTGGGAACGAGGTTGGTTTGCAATTTTTTCGCGCGACGTGCCGGTCGTGCCAGTCAATATTGAAAAAAAATTTCCGCTTTGACTGAAAATCACTAGCGCGTGTTTGCCTTCATCCAAACAATCCATTGCAATAAGCGTGCGTCGCTATTGATGAAAGTGGACTATATAAAGACCATCGAGAATTGATTCCTATTGCTTCTCGGTTGGTAGAAACATTTATCATTCTCCAATTTCTCCGTTGGGGCATTTAGTATTTGCAGGTATTTGATTTCACGTAATTTTGGGCCGATTACAACGTTTACTCTCTGGTTAGGAACCTTAAAGCCAAAACTCCAAGAGGGTGGCGACACGAGAAAAATTTAAACAAGTACAACACAATTGGTAAGGACTGAATGGAAGTTTAATTTTACATTTCAGCTTTTTTTTATCAGGTATGCGTCAACATGCAAAGATAACTATTCCAATAACGTTCGTTTACATTAATCAGGAAACTAACTTTAGTGTGAATCGGAATAAAGGAGTTTATCACCGTACACAGTGATGTTTACCGACCCAATTAATGAAGAAAACAAAACAGACAGCTACCTCAAAGTTCTAAATATTCTAAATAAAGTGTTTCTTAATCAGTCCCTGTGGTTCATTAGTGCTGTCTTAGCTTTTCTTTCAATCTTAATCCAATTTTGGCGAGTCCTTGTACACGGTCACCTCAATGTAGTTGATAGTGTAGCGTTCGATGCTCTTGTAGCGATACAACTCGAAGGTCAGGCCCTTGCTTAGCTTCAAATAGTCGGAATACTGGGCGACAATCTTGTGGCCGTCATCGATGGCGCAGTAGGCAGATCCAAACAGCTCAGATGGCTTGAATGACAGCTCAAATTGATCAGGATTGGTCCTCTGCCTGCTAGCCACTGTTGCTGCCACGTTGGTGTTGGGGTTTCGCAACTTGGCTGCCGCGGAATCGCCTTCAACAGCTCTGTACGGACCAAGCGTGGCGTAGTCGTGGTTTGGATCCAAGAGCTGAATACCCACGGCAAAATCCCCGTCAGATATCATGTAAGACATTGGATCACGAATCTGCTGCGGCTCGGGCAGAACGACGCCCACTTTCATCTTCACCGTGATGTCTTCACTATCTTCCAGGCAGCCACTGGGAATAAGAGGAACACGGAAAATGTTCTCCCAGTCGGAGGAGTCTGCTTTGATGATAAGGTTCAGATCATCTCCCTCGTGCGGACAGTTCCAACGTGCGTTGTTGCGCAGCCAGTTGGGGAGCATCAGGCGATGGTAGAGAAGTTTGGGTCTGACAGCCTTGCATTTGTCATCCGGCTTGTCCTTCGGCATTCTTGTTTTTTCGATAGCAAATGAAAATGTCGAATTCAAGCGCTCGGTCCTGGAGCTGTCGGAGTCAATGACTCTGCAAACTGCTGACACGAATTTAAAGCGTCTGATAAAACAAAGCGACGGGTGTAACCTGATTATACAGAGACAAAGCAAAGTGCTTTTCTTTTAAATGGTCTAAAAATAAACCGATATTCATGAATACTCCCTTTAAGTGGTCAAGACTAATTTGCTGACCGTATGAGGGGCGGACTGAAAGAGTTAACGCTATGGGGCTGTCATTTTTCATATTCAAATTTTCTTTGTAGAAAAAAAAAATGGAAATCCGTATTTAAATTCAAGTACACCGGATATTATGGCTAACCTGTGTAAACAAGGCAGAACTTTCTAACACGCCAGTTTATATTTAGTCTCAGTTTTGGACCGATAAAAATTTCTGCACTGAGAAAAAAATTTCACCTGCTAACAGTTTCTTTCGACCCGATTAAAATAACCCTGGAATTAATCGGGGTTCTCGAGGTGGCAAATTTTTCAGTTCTTTGTTTTAGTGGTCATAGCTAAGTGGCCCTGTGAGATTATGTAATAAGCGTCTTTACTAATTGCTATTAAAAATATTCTGAAGCTCTTTATGTTACAAAATGAAGAGAAGTATTTTCGTTTTATTTAATTTTGTTTTCTTGTGAGCCAAGCAGTTTTAGGAATCTCTTCTTGAATACATTAATTTACACAAAGCATATTACTCTGAAACCGAAGAAGCTTGTGTTACTTTTGGAGTTTCGCTAAAAATACATTCCTCGAATCGCTTCCGTCAGATCGAGCTCGCGTTTCTCGATTGCACGGTAGCTGAAACGCAGTCACGTCTGTCTGGCCTAATTTGATTTAAATAATTTCGCGGTGTGCTCCTTTTTCTAACTCTTCTAAAGCTAACTCGAATCTCACTTAGATCGCAAATTTGCGTTTGTGGCTATGTCGGCCGGACAATTTGCGCAATTTTCACCTAGTTTGGAATACGTGATTCAAAATTACGACCTATAACCTACTTAAAATTTAAAAAAAAAAAACGTGACTTGCGGGGGAGGCAAATCCGTTTTTATATTTACCCAAACAACATTGATCATTCTGATGTTTGTTCCCAGAATTAGAACCCCCCGCCACCGCTTTGTCATTTAATTTCATTCCGGAACAGTTGAGAACACTTGCTAGACTGGTCTAGAAGGCGACTTGAAATGCTTGATTGATTAATCTCAAGGTGCGTGATGAGATCATCTGAGTTGGAGGCTAAGGACCGCTGCCAATTAACAATCACTGCTACCGATCAGCCCGGCAGCAATCTTAAGTAGCTTTTATTGACTGATTAACACTTAGATTATGAGGTCGAGATTTATTATGATGTGATAGTCGCCAGGGGGGACTCCCATATAAAAAGAACGGGGGTGCTCGTCGAAAAGTTCGAAAAGAACCCCTAAGAGATACCAAGATCCTGTTTTGCGGGTGCGGCCTGGAAATGTTTTCGCTCCTATGAGGCACCGATTCTAAAACAACACACTATCTCCAGTTACATTTTTTTCGGCCCAATACCCTAAAAGATCAGGCAGAAGCTCCCGCTGTGGACCTTTTGAGGCTGAACACCCCAAGAGGTACGAAAACCGCTAATGGTAGGACGAGCACCCCAGTCCTTTTAAAATGGGAGTACTCCCTTGCGGGTATAATTGAATCGGGCTGCGCTTCAACAATCACGTGTTATATCACGCGATAGGAATCACGAGCACCGGAATCTAATTGTTGAGTTGATAGTGAGGAACGTAGCCAATACGAGAACGGCAGTCCTGATAGAGCGCTAGTAGATTTATACTAATAACTAATAGCTACGGAGGGACGGAGCATCAAATCCATAGAAAACAACTTTGCTACGGGCGGGGTATAACATATACACTGATTTTGCACATGATTGACATGCATTAATATCGACATCGATGTACTTCAATTTGAATTTGCATTTATTGTTTCCGGGCAGTGGTTACTTACTCGCCCACTCATCACGGCCAGCAAAATCGTGTTGTACTTGACCAATTCTTCATTAATACCTTCCGAAAGCGCTTTACCTTGACCTCATCGCACAAGTGGGTCACTCCCATCGTTTTGTTATCAGATAGTATAAATTCGCGTGGCTGAGTTTGTAGAGTCACTTGCTCTAACGCTCCAGAACCAAGCGCTTGACTTTGACAGTTTCATTTGCTTTCTGAAAAACAAGAATGCCGAAGGACAAGCCGGATGACAAATGCAAGGCTGTCAGACCCAAACTTCTCTACCATCGCCTGATGCTCCCCAACTGGCTGCGCAACAACGCACGTTGGAACTGTCCGCACGAGGGAGATGATCTGAACCTTATCATCAAAGCAGACTCCTCCGACTGGGAGAACATTTTCCGTGTTCCTCTTATTCCCAGTGGCTGCCTGGAAGATAGTGAAGACATCACGGTGAAGATGAAAGTGGGCGTCGTTCTGCCCGAGCCGCAGCAGATTCGTGATCCAATGTCTTACATGATATCTGACGGGGATTTTGCCGTGGGTATTCAGCTCTTGGATCCAAACCACGACTACGCCACGCTTGGTCCGTACAGAGCTGTTGAAGGCGATTCCGCGGCAGCCAAGTTGCGAAACCCCAACACCAACGTGGCAGCAACAGTGGCTAGCAGGCAGAGGACCAATCCTGATCAATTTGAGCTGTCATTCAAGCCATCTGAGCTGTTTGGATCTGCCTACTGCGCCATCGATGACGGCCACAAGATTGTCGCCCAGTATTCCGACTATTTGAAGCTAAGCAAGGGCCTGACCTTCGAGTTGTATCGCTACAAGAGCATCGAACGCTACACTATCAACTACATTGAGGTGACCGTGTACAAGGACTCGCCAAAATTGGATTAAGATTGAAAGAAAAGCTAAGACAGCACTAATGAACCACAAGGACTGATTGAGAAACATTTTATTTAGACATGATTATCTACTTTTCTTGATTTTATGTGAGAATATTGCTTAGCTGCCTATTTTTTCTCTAATTAAATACTCGCAGATACGAACAAATATAATGCCGGCCTTTTTTGGAGTAGAGGCCTTTGTATGTTAACGCAGACCTATTGAAAACATTGAATTGTAAGTTAGCTAATGAAATTAAACTTTGTTTCTGTCCTTGTAAGCTGTGTTGTAAGTTTGTGCTTTTCGTGTCACCGCCTTCTTTGGCGTTCTGGCGTAAACGTTCCGTACAAGGGGGTCCTGAACGTTGTAATCAGCTAATGACGACCTATGATCAGCTACTGAATGCCCAAACTGAGTAACTGGGAAATCTGAGCTTGACATTTCGCGATTGTACCGATGAGAAATAAAATGTTTAACTTGCGATTGTCACATTTTACACGGTCAGCTATCCGGAAACAATAGCATGAGAAGAGTTTAGACCATATCCGGCTTCAAGTGTCACTAACGCCCCCAAAATGTCTTTCCTTTAATAAAATTTACTAGTTTCTCTGATTACTTCAGCGTAAAAATTATCTCGATTGATAAAATCCCTGAGTTTCTACAGGCGTTGGAACATGTAATTTTTATGTTCACGACCGCGCAAAGCGGGATCTGTGGGTCGGGCTGCTAGTGGCGTCACTTCGGGAACCGAGCTAAAACACTCAAGAGACTTTTGACTGAGCTTCGAGGGCTGTCAAAACATTTTTTGGGTTATTTGTGATTCATATTTTATCAAAACTGACAAGATTTTTAAGTGAAAGAACTGTATCATCTAGCATTACAATTCGGAGTCTAGCTACCATTTAGAAGGCTGCGATGTATTTATTTTTTTCATTTCGAAGTGCGGGTCGCCAGTCGAGATCGCCGAGTTGTAATCTAGGCCAGGATGAAGACCGACAATTTGCGGACCATTTGGGTTATAAAGGTACAAATAATGGCTGAGGAGTTAAGTTACAGCTCTTAAAGAGTTATAAAGATGTCAATGAACACGAAGAGTTGGTAATTTGACTGTAAGTTAGTTTTAACATAAGAGATAAGCAGAGATTTCGACAAACAATATACAAAGGTGAGGTAACTTTTCGCTTCGTTATTGTCGACCGACCGTAGTATATGCATAGTCAATTACTATGTACGAACACAAGCTACACAAATTTGCATATTTCGTACTAGTGAAATCATGGAGAATCCTTCGACAAGATCTTGAAATGAGGTTCAGTATACTTTCAGTTAAATGAATATATTTCTACTTCACTGTTATTTTGAATGAAATGTCCATTTTATGTACGCTAATAACCCGGGAGTTCTCGACTTAATAATTTGCGTTTCGGTTGACTGACAAGCGCTTTCTCGATCTATCAGCACGACAATCTCCGTCGGTAGCTCCAGAGTCGAATCTTAATCGTTTGTTTCGCTTTCCTCATATATTTATAAATGCTTGGTCTATTCTAAGTTTGTAGCTTAGATATATTTCGTTCCTCAAAGACGAAGCTCAAAGAACGAAACAATCCTGTATTCGGAATGGCCATTAAGAAACACGGCCGGATTACGACCTCCGGTACGTGTGTTTTTATTAAAATCCACAAATACAGAGCTAGTTCACCAGTTCGAAGCCTCAACAATCTTAATCGCTTCATTGTAGGACGTAGGTTTCGTTTACTATTCGCTAAGAAAAGTCTCTATTTCGAGTGCAATTAACTTCGGTTTACAAGGAGAGATGGTTACCCCAGTAAACAGGATACCCAGGAGAGACCCTAGTAAACAAGATCCTTCAACTTGTGTAGAAAAATCCCACGGACAGGACAAACATGTTCATATCTGCTATAGTGGCCCTTAACAAACCTTGCTGATAAAATAATGCGCCTACCCGATCCACTCTCGCGAAAGAATGCACATTGATTAACAGCGAAAGTGATCAACAAATTAAAGTAATTTCTATGTTCCTGTTTTCTTTTGTGCAATGAATTAAAAACAATTCACCGAAACTGATTCGTGAGCGGTCTATTTTAGGAACCAATCATATTCTTCTTTTCATCGGAGGCCAGTTTGCCAGGTCTAGTGTGACCGCTTACCGGATAAAGAGGACGCGCCTAATGCACCGTCGTTGCGGCTTCGTCCCCTGGCTTCAAAATAACCCTCGCATGTGAACATATCCACCTGTTAATATGCGCTATAAAAGTACTATTGCCGGTTTTCACATGACGTCACTAAAATTCAAACTACAAAACTATTGATCTTCCTGAGATTTTACTTAAATGATGTATAAGAGCAGCTGAAAGCTAATATTCATAGAAATTTTTGCTCCGAATGGGTTCTTGGTTTTGTGATAGACTACGCTTGAATTTCTAAACTTTGGCGTGACGCGGCATTTACATGACGGCGGAGAGAGCTGTCATGTTGGTTAAAAAAGTGACTTACTGCGAGGAATTTGGCTATCTGAACAATTCTTGTATCAAAAAAAGTATTATTTTAATGTTTTTGAGTTCCTCGAGGGATAAATGCACGCTTTTGTAGCAAAACTCGGTGACAGATGTTTCTGTTGGTTTCCGGCCGCCATGTTGATGCCCATCCGGATGGGCACCAGCATGGCGTCTCCATACAAATCTCTATAAATCTAGGTAAAAAGTTTTTCCGCATATCTTGGATAAGAAAAATTGTTGTGACCTGAATCTTGGCGAGAGTCTTGGCATATTTACCTGCTTTCTTTTATCAGATTCTGGACTTTATCTGTTGAACGGTTTTGATTTTGATTTTGATCTATTTTTTATGGCGTGACACTGAAAACCACCAATTAAGCCAATGGCAACGAGCTAAGTAACTAGCACAAATCATTCACTGTGAGTCACGGGTCAGAAAAGCACCGCTCAAGATGTAATCGAGGGGGGGGGGGTCCATCCTTGCAGAGACTTGTGGCCATGAAGCAACGACTTTTTTCCTCTCGCTACTCTATAAAGGTTTGCCACCTCTCTTAGAGTGTCACCATTACCACAAGGCAAAGCTCGTAGATGGACCACTCTGAGTGGCCGCTTTCGAGTTCTTCAGTACAAGCTCTGAAAGCCATTTGAATGTAAGAACTGTAACCAGTGATAATCTGAAGGATTTAAATGCCCCGAGAGGACTGATCGCATGATCGGGGCTAGAGGTTTGCAGTGTTAAATTATCACACAGTCAGTAAGCTGGGAAGAAGTTCAACAGCCGTAAAAGTTCGATAATGAAAACCTCGGGTAACTGATGCCCGGTGGGGGGGGGGGGGAGGGGGGGAGGAGGGAGAAATCCCACACAAAAATGACGGGGGTGCTCGTCGGAAATTTTGAAAACAACCCCTAAGAATTACCTGGATCCTGTTTTGTGGACGTGGCTTGAATTTTTTTTTTTTTTTTTTCACGCCTAAGAGGTACCGTTTTGGCTACAAACAATCAATCAAACAAACGAAAGAACAGTGTTAATCGTCGCTGTCGTCAGGGTTTCGCGTTGCATCGTTAGCGGCATCGCGCGCGCGTTTACGCGCGAGGTAGCGTTCTTTAGCTGACAAAACAGTTTCACCTGTACTGCGTTTGGCAAATTTGCTGAGACTTTCCTTGCTCAATGTTTCCTCCGCTTTTTTACTTTCTCTAACAATCTTTGCACTTTCGTTTTCATCCCTTTCGGCCACGGACCCATTATCTACCTCATGATCTTCCTCTTCACGGTGCTCGCGTTTCCGAACTCTGTCTCGTCGATCATCGTGCTTTGTTCGACTCCGCTCGGAATTTTCTGAGTGCCGGCGATCATCTCGGCTTGATCGGTGTCTCTCGGAGTGACTTGGATGTCTCTGACTTTCTCGATCCTCGAAGTTCCTACCACTATGTCGTCTTCGTTCCTTGTCGGAAGAATCCAGCGAGCGTCTTCGATGTTCCTCGTGTCCTTCGCTGTCTCTCCGATTCCGACTGCTATGGTCGTGTTCTCTCGAATGCCGAACAGGACTTCTCGGGTGTCTTCGCATTTCTTCGTCAACAATTGAATGTTTCTTCCCTTCCTTATTTCTATATTCTTCGTGTTTTCTTTCGTCCAGGTTTTCTTGAGATGACTTCTTATCCTCTTGTTCGGATCTACCGTGTCTTTCCTTGTTTTGCAAATCTTTCTTCGTTGCATCCTCGCCGGTGAATGAGCCGCCCAAAGATACGTTTCGATCCAGAAGGTTTCGATAAAACAAACTCAAGTCCTTTTGCTTCGTCACGTCATTGGCAGCTGAAAAAGAAAACCGCTCAATAAATCTCGAGGTTATCAACACCTTCGCAGTGTTTACGTTGGCCGTCACGCAACGCTACCTGAGGCTAGAGGCTTTACGTGTTGACCCAGTCAGAAAACGATTCTTAGGGACGCATCAAAATTTTTTTGACAGGAGAGAGGGGAGAAGAGGGGTTGATTGAGGACTTTTCTGGGGCATGGAATTTTTTTCACACTTTTAGGTTGTGCAAAATTTTCTTTGATGGGCAATTGCTTATGCAAGAATTTTTTAACATCAAAAAAGGACCTCGAAAACCCCGGAAACTTTTCGGGCCCGCAAAGCCATTTTTAGTTAATCGACATTTAAAGACAGAGAGGTGTATACGCCTGAAACGTCTTGTCTGAAGAGAACCTCTGTTCATATTAAGAATATATGCATAACACAGCTCTGTAATCATAAGGATTGCGATTTTGCTACGGCTTTTCGGGTGCGAAAAATTTTCGGGACCTTCGTGAAACTGGTCTCAGCTGGATAGTAGAAAGCACTTGCTAGATTTTTGTTCCCCATGGCTCCGCTTGCACGATTTTTTTTCAGCAGTTTTTGCTGTGCAGTATTTTTTTTGTTTGGAAATTGCAAAACCCTGCCTCAAAAAAAGACAGGCCCATCCCTTCATACCTTCACAGGACTTATGTGGGTTGTCATGCAACATTTCTCGTTACGCAACGCTATGTGACGCTTGAAGCGCTCACTAAAAGCTGCGAAGGATAGAAAACATAACAAAATATTTACCGTCAATGGCATCTTGACGTTTGAGTCTCTCTTCCTCCTCTGCTTGTTCTTGCATTTTCTTACGGAATCTGATTTAATTTCAGTTAAGAAACACTCTCACAGACAACCTTTCGTAAGCGGAAACCAACCTTTGGTTACCAGACTGTGCAATTCAATATCATGGTCCCTATATCCTGAATCCGGTTACAAGTCCATCACCAGGTTCCCTCCTCTAGTTTGCGAGGTTCCCCAAACAATTTGCCGGTAGCAATTTGTAGTTTCAGTTGGAGAGAGGCCCTACGAGTTTGTGTGTATTGCTGAAGAACACAACAAAATGGCCCCAGCCAGGGCTCGAATCTGGGCAGCTTCAAGCTGCAATTCCCAAGTACCGCCCGGGGCACTTATGAAATTCTGAGTGCTTAAGGTAGGGTGCTTGGTAGGTACGGGGCGATTCTTTCGTTTTTTCACACGGAAATAACAGTCGAGACAATAAGAAAGCTATAAGAAGAATAGTTGTTTTGTAATGCGGGTATGCTTGGAGCTGTTTAAAAGGGAAATAAACCACGGATACATGAACTCAATTAACTCTGGAGGCACGGTCATTGAGTAGGGAGGGACAGGCTGACGTAAATGGGGACGTGTATTGGTATGAGCTGGTATGGGGCACGCTGATTGGAATAGAGGCGCTTATTAATACAAACATGTTGAAAAGGGGGCACTGGTTAGGAAGGAGGCGCTTATTGAAGGGAGGGTGTTAAATCAAATTTTAACTAGACTGCGAATAGTCCCTCTTTCACTTAGTCCGTCAAGTGTGAGAGTTTCTTTCGCGTCACACACGACGAGCTGAGCGAAATAGAGACTACTCATAGTGTAAATTTTAGAAGTAAATATAAATTTGAAAGGATACGCCTCTGTAACAAAAGCTTCTTTATCATCAAACTCTCCTTGCTCTTTTTCTCTCTCCTTCTGTACTTGCCGCTCTACAGTCCGTTCATAGTCCCTCTTCGTAGCAGCTGCTGACTTCAACAGGCCCGCAATGTACTTAGGCTAAGTTTCAAAAACAAGGCAAACAAAAAGTACCAGTGAAGATTTAGGGCCAGTTTTTCTGGACCCACCTCAGTTTTACTACACATTTACATAGGAAAAGTTGTCCCGTTTAAATCATGCCATCAAGGGATCCCACAGGCTCTGTACGCACTGACCTGTCTTAATTCAGGCTGTGTGGCAGGCGTGTGCAGGCGTGTGACAGACGTTCAAAAGGAAAGGAGAAGGGAACTAGTAGTGCAAAGTAGGTGACTCAAACTCATCTATCTTTCATCAAGGTAAAACGGTGGCTTTCCCTTTCAGGTCTTTCTACCTTCACAGTAAGTAACCTTCAACCCTTCTATGCAAACTTTATCATCTCTCATGAACAGTTCACCGCTTTTTAAACAGAAAACAGGAAAAGTCCCAAGGTGGCTACTCTTTCGCCACATAGACACGTCCAAAATAATGTGACAGGTAAGCTTTGAGCTTGCTGTTTGCCTGCTTTGAATGTGTTGGCACCTCATCCTCAATAGGTGCACTTTATGACAAGCTTCCATCTTTCAATATTAATTAGTGCCCAGGGTCATCAGATTTGCTTGTCTGTGTAGTGCTCAGGGTATATGTAACAAACTGAGTTTATTTTGGAGTTGAGAATGATTCATTTTGTCAGGCTAAAGTAAAATTATATTCATTTGCCAAAAGCAGGTTAAAAATTTAAATTTAAAAAAAAACAACAACAATTAAAATACAAAAGGGTATTTACTATTAAAAAAGACACATCCATCTAGTGAATATTATTTAATCATCTGCTTTCAGATCAAATTGAAATTTAGATGTTGTTGGTTTGAAGGGAGGAAATCTGGAGAACTATTCTAAGAGCAAGAATGAGCAAGGATGAGGACCTGCAAATTCAGTTTATACAATGCTGCAAGGCTGCTGCCTAACGGGCGCCCGGTCGCCTGAGGCGCCTAACTTACGAGTGCGGGCGACTAAAGTTTTGTTCAAGGAGCCCGAGTGGGCGCCTAAACATGGAGTTTTGTTTCCCATGTAATATATGTCCGATGACTTCAATCTTCTCATGAAATTGGTCAAAAAATCCCTCACACAATAAATTAAACGGAAAACAACAGCTACTCTGGTCCTGTTTTGCTTTTATCACGAGAAATCTGGGCAAAAGCACGGCAACAAAGTCTCTGTCCACTCACGAAACAGCCGAAAACAGCCATGTTTGAAAATCGCCCTATAATGCATTGCAAGCTCAGTATTGAATAACTGTACGTCATGTATGCCAATGGATTGTGTCTCTATTGATGCCTTACTGATTCCAAGTTGCAAATTAACTACTTTGATAACAAATATTTTTGGAATTGGAGTGATGATCCTGCTGACATTATATTTACAGTTGAAAAAAGATAAATGTGTCTAAATATTTGTCTGATACTTCAGAAAACTTCACTTAGATGTACTGAATGAATTTCTTTAGGTTCTGAAAGGATAATTCAAGTAACTAGCCACCAAAAAGAACACATCATTGCAATTCTCTTTGCATACTAGGGTTCTATATTTTAAATTATCAAATCAATTGTCGCAACCCCGCCCAATATACAAGAATTTATTTTCTCCAAAGAAGTGGCCAATATTGCTGTAATGCTGCCTCAAAATCACCTTTAGTTTATACTAATGTCCCAAGCCTGGGGAAGGAACGCACATTTCAATGAGGCCAAATTCAACCCCCCCCCCCCCCCCCCAAATGCCTCTTTCATTTTTGTTTGTTTTCATTTGTGGCTTGCATTTCATGATTTGTACAATGTATTTCGTCTTTTTAAAATAGAATTGCAAAACTCAAAAACAAAAGCAGCAATTTAAATTTTTATAAAAAAAGCTGCAGCACCTGCATGGATACACCAATAATTGAGTTTGACCAGAAATAGTATTCTTTCTCAGTCATGACCTGATCACTTTGCTAAATGCTTTATTTATAAAATTTGATTGATATTAGACCATATTAGTGTCTCATGAAAAATCTCTGCCCCAGGACTCCTCCCCAAAATTTCCGCAATTAACCTCCCGCCATCTTCCTCAACCTCCCCAACCCCCTCCCCCGGATTGACCACGGAGAATTTTATTTGGGCTCCTGAAAAAGTGGCTTGGGCTCCTAACTTTTGGTAGAAGAAGCCCGAAGGGCTCCTTAAAAATTTCCTTAGGCAACAGCCTTGCAATGCTGGGTCGAAGATTTGAACCTACTCACATTAGTAGGAGGCGAATGCTCTTACTAGTACCACTATTAACAAACTAAAATAAAAAAACTGCTCTCACTACTGCACCATGACCTTCCCTTCTTCTTGTGAACCATCCCTGCTGGGTTAATTTTCCAATTTCATGATTTGTAAGGCCCCGTCCTCACGTAACTGGATATTTTTGAATCCGCAACTTTTTCTTTCTGGATACAGCTTCTGTCCACACCTATCTGGCAAATTCGGCAGAGAATCCGGATATTTTTCAATCTGCTCTCCAGAGTGGAAAAAATAAATCCGCAACAAATCCGATAACTTGTGGACAGCGAATCTGGATATTTTCAAATCCGATGACTTGGCAAAATCGTGTACAGTCTCTTACCAAGCAATAGGGAGCTTAAGCACGCACGTTTTTGAGACGCGGACGGCAACCGGAAGAGAAGATTTCGCATGCTTGGACCGTATTGTCCCCCAGATTTTTATACTACTCATCTCTAATGAAGAAAAGATACTTAGCAATGTGAATATGGTTGTGTGAGGGCAAGTTTTAAGTGAAAAAAGCTCACTTCCGGGTTACTGTCCGTGTCTCAAAAACGTGCGTGCTTAAGTTCCCTAATAAACCAATACGGCAGCACAACGTGTAGGCCTAGTTTCTCTAGAGTGAATCTGGATACCATCAGATGCATGTGGACAGGCAAATTCAATTTGAATATGCTACATGTGGACGGGGGAATTTTTGAATCTGGAGAGAAAAAGTTGCAGATTCAAAAATATCCAGATACATGTGGACGAGGCCTAAAATATAGTTTGCGCTCTTCATGTAATAATGGCATCAACAAATACTAAAAGCTACCTAATGGCCAATTCCCTCCATGATACATGCCTGCAAGGAATCATCAGGAGTTTCATTAAGGGTTGGGCACGGGCAAATTGACTGGCTGTGAGGATGATTTTGCCCGCCTGGTTTGATCATCTAGAGGAATGTTTTTCTTATAGAGAATTTCAGTTCAAAAAGTTTTGCCTCCCTGTGAAAACCAGTTACCCTCCTGCTGAAAACATTAAGGAAATCCCTGAATCATGGTAGTTGTATTCATTACATTGGACTGGATATTTGTTTTTATGAATACAGTTACCTACAAGCACATCTCACGGAGGGAATTGGCCATTTCTTTCTCTTGCTACAATAACTGTACACATACCTTTCTGTCCTTCTCTGGAACTTTTACATTCATAGCTTTCTTTTTCTCTTCCATTTCATCATACACAGCATCATACTCATAGACCGTTGGGTCATCCTTCAATGCTTTCTGAATTTCAATCTGTGTCTGTATAGAAAGTATAACAAAGATGCTTTTGAGTCAGGAGAGTTCCAAATTTTGCTTGGTCTGTGAATAATAAATAAGGACTGGGATACTTGTTGCTATGGACATTTTTTTCGAGGCTAAGTCCTGCTTTCTTTTCATACATGTACTACTACTAGTACCTTGAAATAAGGATTCATTATCTACAAAACGCACAACAAGAAAAAAAAAAGTCATCATCCAGGAGAAATGATCTTGATATAACCCCAGATTCTCCAAACTAACAATTAAAGAAATGTAAGGATACAAGTGGAGACATGATATTTTGAGAGTGCAACCGAAACAAAAGAGTTACACGTACCTGTTTCATTTGCCTCTTCTTTTGTGCTTCTTGGATGAGGGATAAATTCACTTCTTTGTGAGCAGTTTCCTGAATAAATTGAACCACACCATAACAATTATAATGAATAGACCTTAAATTACCTGTTTAAAGTGAAGAACAGTTCCCAAAAAATCTTGTTGGTCATTTGTCAGCCGACTGTTGGTCGACTTTTGGCCAACTGTTGGCTGACAGTTAGCTAAAGGTCTGTCAAATGTCGACCATCTGTTGGTTGAAAAATGTTAAGTTACAAACTGCCTACAGTCAGCTGACAGTTTTGTTATGTTTCAGACTTAAGTGTTGGCTCACTGTCGGCCATGATAAGGACTATTATGACATATTTACATCTATAATCATCGTCCTTTTGATAAGATCTTACACTGTTTGTACACAATAAGAATAAATATTTAAGGCAAAAAACAGTACTCCTTGTTTAATTATTCTTTTACTATTTTATTATTGAAATAAAATTACCTCATCATCACTGGAATCATTACTAAAGACCGCCAGTTTCTTCACTGGTTTGTTTGCTGCCTTTTTATTTGGAATGATAAGTCCATACCTACATGTAACATGTACAGTGGAGTTAACGAAACACAGTAGAATACTGTACAGACTCGAGGCAGATGGAAGTGATCGATATAAATGTTGTATTCAGAACACCAGCTACCTTTACCTTTCAAAATTTTGTAATACAACATAAAACCTATTGCAATTCTGTTTACATCGAACAATTGCAACAAGCAATTACTATGGAACAACCACGTAATTTACAGCTCAACCATATAATTTTTATAGAGCTCAAGTTTAGAGTTTATAAAGTTCGACCAACCTTTTTGGTTCTCCCATCTTGATAACAGCGTTTCTGGCTATTCAGTTTCCGAGAAAGAGTATCATTCTATCGTTAGCATTCACTTTTCTCTCAATAATCCGATAGTTCTTTCGATTTTCGATCCCTTTTCCACATCAGTTATGTCTGACTGTCGTTTTGATTGCTCGAAGGTCTTCAAATACAATTGAGCCCGTTAGTCAGCGGTCACATAGGCATTTATATACACGTAATTATTCTGCGACGCACTCGGTTACAAGCTCCATTTTCGCGCCAGCGCTTACTGGCTAGAATTTCAGTAAAGACAATTTTGCACGCTTCAGTAGCACTCACACCATATGTTCTAGCAAGATACCGTATGAAACAAGAAAATTAGGTAAGTTTTCAAGAGGTTGTCCAAGTTATATATAGTTTGTAGCCAACAATCAAGTGGACCAACCTCATCCCCATGGCGGACGGGAAAGGGAAAAAGCCATGGGAACAAAGTTGAGTGTAGAGGGGTTGACGTCAGTTTTTCATGCGTCTGTCCTGTTACTGATCATGAATTTTGTCATAAAATTGTCAGAATAGCTGTTGTTGCAGTTATCAGAGGCTTGACACTCAAACGAGGCGACAGGGTCAATTCTGCATTATAATGACCCTTTCGCTTCGTTTGAATGCCTTTTAAAACAAAAGAATATTTGAGGGCAGACTCAACTGCAATAACAGCTCCGCAGATATCTTTGACAATGTTATGATGAAATTCATTGTCAATAACAGGACAGACGCATAAGAAACTGACGTCAATTTGATTTTTACAATAACAAATTGTCAACTTGTCCGCTGTCGTTCGTTGCGTCAACATCGCAATTCATGCGTCTGCCGGCTTATTGACAATGAAAATTAGCCAATGAGCGCGCGAGAATTTCTGCAGTTATTGCAAAAAAGAATATTGTGCTGAACAGGATTTCAGCGTCCGAAACTACTGAGATTTTCACGCTCGGGCAATAGTGCTTAGATATAAAGGAAAAAGTAAGAAGGCAATGCAATGTAAAATTAAATTCGTACCACGTCAGAAACTCATAGACAATCGATTGGGAGGAAATAGGAGGAATTTTAAACTAAGTTTACACGTCACTGTGAGGGTCCTGTAAGCGAAAGAAAATCTCGATTAACTATTTTGAGTACAGACAACGCATATTTTTTTCTACTTTTTAATTGATTTTAAAATCTTTTGTATTTAAGCGAACTCAAATATAATCGTTAGATGGTACAGTCTACATGGTTATGCTTTCTGTAGAGTATTTCCTAGCTAGTACGTATGGATTCTTGCAGTACAATTGGCGTTTATTTATAATTTATACTCTTATTAAATATTCTCTTAAACGAAAAGCTATTTTTTATAACTCGAGACTGAAAGCGTATATACATGTATACATGCCCGGCTAACAAAGAGTTAGGGTCAGGAATGACAATATATTCACAGCTCAAAAAACCTAACAAGAAACAAAACAGGTAGCCCGTGTTCAGTATCTCACTCTCCTGAAGAATATCGGTGATTGGGGGGAGGGGATGGGGAGAGGGGAGGTATACGCGCCTCCGCCAGTTTCTCTAAGAAAAGTGGGTGGTTGTATACAGGCAAAGAAAAAACGTGGACGGACGAAATGCGTTTAGTCTAGTCATCATGTTAAAGAAACGTGTGTCGGTATAACTTCATTAAGGAACAGTAGGTTCCCAATTATATACGGGTACTGAGCTACCAAGAGTTGCTGTCTTGGAAATGCAACAGGGAGACGCGAGTTATTGAACAACTCTGTCTTATACGAAATAATGTGTTAGCAGTTTGGGAGAATGGAAACGTTTACTCTCAGGTTTTAAAGTTCTAACTAGAATTCGTGTAGCGTTATCAGGTGCTCGTTAACGCGGTCACGCAACAAATGGCATACACGTAACCAGCGGACTCGTCAAGAGTCAGGCTTCATCTTGATACTGCATGTACGAACCAATGAAAACGTCCTTGTGTTCATCAGCCATTAGAATAAGCACTACATTTCCTCTCGAGTCACGTCTGTGATGAACAAGTTATGAATCAACACTCCCAGGTCCCACACGTCAGGAGTGGCCGCCTTTTGTATTCTTCCTGAAAAGTGGTTTGAATCTGGAATAAAGCCAAGAGAAAAGGTTTAACTTTCACATACCTCAAAACAAGCCAATATCATACACTTAATTACCGGTCTCGAGTTAGTTTTGCTTTCCTGAGAACCTCGATGTTTCCCAAGACAACTGAAGTCCGTAACAGCAGTTTCCACCCTGTATTTTTCACGTCCGGAAACTGCGTGAGGACACAACACTGATTACAAACTCTAGCTTTTGGAACAAGGATTTCTGGGACCGTTCCGCGGGAAACAACGTGGGTTATCACTGATAATCCACGTGATTAGTCTGAGTTTAAGACTTCTGGTTATACTTTTGACAGGTACAGAAAATTTATCACCTTCTTCGATGTATTTCAAAGCTACATGCTCATAGATGTCACGCACGTGTGCTTCCAGAACATGAAGGATAACTTCTGCTATTTCGTCGGTTGTCTTTCCCAGGAAGTAATCGCTAGCTCGTGCAAAGTGCTGCAGATCCTGCATGACTTGTACCTCGGTTATAACTGACACTGAAACATGCCTGCCTCGCGCCGTTTTCACACTCTTGAAAACCTTTTTGAATGTTAACACGTCCAGAGTTAACCTGTGGAAATTTTGCGGTTAGATTATAATTAGTCTGTTCCAGGCTTTCGATCAGTGGGGACGATCGTAAAAGTGGACGGGCGACGAGCGGGATCAGCGAAGAGCGGGATCAGTGACGAGCGGGACACCAGACCACACTCGTCGCCCGCGCTTTTTTTCGATCGTCCCCCTGACCGAGAGCCTGGAACAGGCTACTGTTAGATTTAAGAGGTTCAGTAAGTATCATGATTTTGCATGTGGCAAAAATTGCCGTGGCATTTTGAAAGGGGAGCACCTAAACTTACCGTGCGAAATACCATTCAAAATAGGTTCCTTCGAAATACTAATAAGGAGAATTCGACTTCAGAGGTTATCACAGTCGACTATACTCAGTTGCAAGCTGAGCCAGAGGAAATTATTTTGTTAGTGGTGAAACCATAGTTAATAGAGGGAAATTGTTATGAAACCTGACAAAGTTCTTTGTTGTGTGCTTCAGAGTGGTCAGTGTAGAACGCAGACTGCGGACTGCAGACTGACGATAAAATGAAGACTGCAGACTAGGGGTAAAATTCAGACGGCTGCAGACTTTTTAACTCCGTCGTGTTGCTGTTTCCATCAACTAAGAGCAAACCGTAAACAGGCTAATCGAAGCGTTAGCCTCGAGTGAACCTGAGTGATATTCAGGCTGAACGTTAAAAGAAGTTGTTAAAAACGTCTGTAGACTGCAGTCCTGCATTTTACCCTGGTCTCCAGTCTGTATTTTACCCTTAGTCTGCATTTTAACCCCGTTCTGCAGTCCGCAGTCCGCAGTCCGCAGTCTGCGTTTTACACTGCATTTTGCTTCGGTACCAAATATGAACGATAGTTTCCAGACTCAAGAGAGACCCGATATCGTGATAAAACAACGTGATGATTCTACGTTAACATTTTTCAGGCCGACATTAATTCGCCATTGACTGATAATAGCCTGTGATGACCAACTCCTTTTTAAGGAAGAGGAACTGTATCGCCGTAGAGATCACTGAGCGATAAAAGAAGCCAGGAGTCCACAGGCAAGTCCTTTTTCTGGAAATAAATGACAAAAGTTCGCAAATTATAATAAACTTTCGTCTAATTCGTGATGTCTGTGGCATGTAACCAAATATTCCAGTTTCACGTATCCTCATTCCAAATGGAGGTGTTTTTCTCGGGCACGCGTCTAGAAAAACATGCTTAAAATGCCAGAATATGTTTGTGTCTAAAATAGTCGGATCACGGTCAACACGGATTTGTAAATATAAAATCAAAACAGACTAAGGAATCTCGAGAACGGACTCAAATATCTCTTGATACTGGCTTTTGTGACCCAATTTCCAACGTAATCATTAAATCATTTATTACTACGTAATTTGAAAATTTTTACCATACCTGTCAACTTTACTCAGTCCTGCCCAGGCCCACAAACATTTCCAGTTTCCTGCCACGGCCTTATACTTCTGAGTCCTGGGAATACAACATCCCCCTGTGACAAGATGTGTATGTATTGATCTTTCAGGTATACAGTTATGATATCACATAGTGTGCGCGATTAATGGCATTTAATTATTTATCAGATCGCAAGTAAATTAAGCCTTCTGAATGGAAGAAATGGTAAAATATGGAGTGTAAGAATTCTCATCGAAAACCAGCTCAATTTTGTGATCGCTGACAATCTGATTCAAGACACTGTTGGAAGTTCAATGCATACCACATGTAGTGATCACAAAACGTCTCTCGTATTTTGAAACCAACAGGACGGACATCTTAAATTCTAGTCTGCTTCAAACCGTGTTTACTCTAAACAGTGTTTTCTGCTACTGTGGAAGGCCCTGCTAAATCGATAAACAGTTGCCAATAAAAACAAACAATAATAACCCAAAGGGAAAAAAATATATAATATTCAATACTAAAGTACTGCGGACTACGGGGCTTGGGAGACGAATTTTCAGTGTTGATGCTATAATACGAACTATCTATCTTCTTTAATTCGCTATTATTAAACACGTCAATCTGAATCTTTCAGTTAGTTGGTAGAGAGAAGCATCATTTCAATCATTAGCTTCGAGTGAACCCTAAAATATACATACCAGTGTTCAATTATAAATTTCAAAATCGGAAAATATTTGTTAACGAATTCAGATCAATACAATGAAACAAAACTTTACCTGACACAACGACAGCCTCTCTATCGCTTGCCATGTGACAGTTTCCCATTCTTCAGATGTTTAAGCTCGATTTCGCCTTTCCACTGTGCAGTTCAACGAATTATTTACCTTTCAGACCAAATAATGTGCGGTAAGCTGACCTGAGTCTCGAGTCTCGAGTCTGACTGCGAGAAAGGCTTGCTCAGTTTAACTTAGAATAATATTCTTCACGACCGAATATCAGCCGTTTATTGATAACACTTCTATTCAGGCCGCACAAGGTATGGCATGGCATTATAAAGTCGAGAATGATGGAATTATCGGCAAATATTTGACATTCCCGAACGAGTTAATCATTGTTGTATGTCGGAATGCATATAGAGGCGTATTAAATTCATCCGGCTTGACACAACGTCACAAGGAAGCTAAGCTATTTTAAAATAACACGAAACTGCCAGAAACGTGCGCTAGGGATTTCGCTTCAAACAAAGCACGCTCCTAAAAGTTCATGCAAAAACGTGCACAGGAAAAATTGAACATCGAAAATATTGGACGGTGATGTTGGGCTGGACCCCTGTATTGTACGCACAACGAAAACGAGATAAGTTTATTTCGGTTACCTGTTTTTTTTTATTAGTTCCGTTTTTGTGGCGCCAGCCTTGATCAACATAAGAACGCAAGGAAGAATACTAGTGTTAATCGGTCGTTGAATAGATGATAGTGACAAAACACATCGGTATGAATTGAATTCAAGACCGAGGTTTTGAAGGTGCATATGGATAAGGTTACAATAGGTCAAGTAAGTATGGGTGATGACGCATTACCGGACCCAAACTCGCAATTATTAGCCAATCAGAAGCCGTGTGTACTATCCTAATATCCGCGAATGATATGGCTACGACATCGTGCTCACTTGGCCGAATTTGGGTACGGTAAATATCATGTCTGGCTCGTTTGGTCTCGCAATGGATATTTTGGCTCGACTACGTCTCGCAAAAATGAGAACCATGGCGAGAACAAACGAGCCTCAGTGATATGCCACGGAAGCGTACCAAAGAGGTATGATTAGATATAAAAACAGTAGGACAAAAACGAGCAAGTGAATGAAGGAATGAACAAGTGAACGAAAACAGAATAAATCAACGGATGAATGGCTATGGAAAAATAAGTAAATGAACGAAAAAGGAGAGAACGAACAAATGATTGAGCGAAAGAATGATTTGGAGAATTGGAATGAAGGAATGAATGAAAAAGTGAAAGAATAAGCACGTATAAAGACTGTAAATGAATAAACGGATATATGAGAGCGAAACCAATGTAAAGATGTGAAAACAAAATTTTCACCGTAAAAGTAAAACCTTCACGTACGTCATGGGAAAATCCTGATCGGTAATGATCTAAATTTAAGTCCTTTCACATTGTTCAGAGCCACATTTAATCTTTGATAGTATTCTCTACAGCTTGACAATGCATATTAGCTCATGTTTTCAGCTGTTGCTGTTGTAAAAAGGTCGCTCAATTTTGTCAAAACATATTCAATACTGTGAAATCTCGATTTTTCGAACCTCCAAGGGAAAAGCTAGGGAAACGAAAATTAGCTCGAAAAATCGGGTAGTTAGAGAAGTCGGGGATAAAATTCAGTGCACGATTGAGACGAAGGAATCGAATTTTGGTTCGAGTTATTGGAGGTTTGAAAATTCGAGGTTCGACTGAGAAAATGGGATCCAACTGCAATTATCATAAGTGTTGAACAGCTTCAAGGGTGTATTATGATGACAGCTAAGCCATAGAACAGCAGTACCATCTTATTTCCGGTATAGGCCCACCAACCTCGTGTTTTTCTAAAATGATTAGTTTTTATTTATTTATTTGTTTGTTTGTTTATTTATTTATTTATTTATTTATTTATTTATTACACAAAACAAAACATTGCTGAAACTACTTACAATAAAAACTACTACAAACTTAAGGACAATTTGATTTCTATCATTACTTACAACATTGTCATTTACCCTACCTACTTACAAAATGAATGTTAATACAATACAAAATTGGTACACTGCTTACAATAATATTTTTGAACCTTTCAAAGAAAAAACCAAAAAATAATTAACAGGCACACTACTATAACGTTAATACTAAAATAATAACGCACACACACCACTAACACAAAGAAACTAACGCTAATTTCAGAATCATGACATTATATCGCTAGAGCTTTTAGGATGCATTACACAGAAGAAAACTATCACAACATGAAGTACAGAAACTCGAAAAAAAAAAGGGAAACATGGCACCGACCTTAGCTTTCATTATTATTCCTACGCCTCTTCTTTTCGTGTCTGTTACATTTCAATTCCTTTTAATACCTGAGCATTTAATTTTCATGTTATCAGAGTGGTTATCAATCTGTGGGCAGGACGTATATCCAAGTTATCGCAGAAACGGTAATTTAGTTAAGTACTTTTGTAACCCCAGGCCTTCGATTACGGGACAAGGCGACTCAATGGCGTGCCAATATCTTTACTAATCGTCAAAGAGCTCATTAAAATTAGATGGCAAAGTAAACAGAAAGTTTCTATGAATCAGAAAACAGCTATTCAGATCCAAGTGGTTAACTGAGGGCAATTCTCTCCCCTTCTTATACAATGTGTATTCAGGCATTACCTCCTTTAATTAAGTTACCTGCGCTCGATCGAAGTAGCACTAGTTTTCTTGTATTTTCTCAATTTTATTTTGTAAATTTGTTTCAGCAAACCATGTTATTTCGTAATATATTCTTAGGTTTTTAGTTTATAAATTCGAATGAAAGGAGAGTGACCCTTGAATGGAAATTAAGTTTCTCCCTGCTACTGTCCTGTCATCTTTTTGCTCTGTTGTTTATATTTTATTTTTATTTATCTATTTATTTATTTCTTCTTTTCGTCTCTTTTTTATTGACTAATTAATTGCTTCCATCAAACTTTAGTGCCAACCTATCTTCTGTACTTAAACATTACTTAGTTTTACTCAGCTTGATTAGCTTTATAGTTATCCTAAGTAAACATTACCTCTTTTTTGTATCAATATATTATATTGTAAAGTTTAACTTTTTTTCTATTTGGTAATAAAGCTTCTTGTTGTTGTTGTTGTTTATATATATATATATATATATATATATATATATATATATATATATATATATATATATGGCGAAGTAGCATTAAACTTTAACATAATTCAGTCTTTGAAACAGTAGTTACATATCGGTTTTTATACAGAGGGAAACACTTAAACGAAAGAATTAAAGTCTAAAAGTGATGTCGAAGTCCAAAACAGGCATTTCTTTCCGGTGCAGCTGTTACGTTGTGTTTTAGCACTAAGAGCTTGGACTAAATCATCGATAACTTATACAGAGAGCATTAGCCCGTTAATGGTGCCCGTTCTTTTGATAAAACAAATGATCAATTAAGCCTTGAGGCATTTTGAGCACCTTTACGAAACCACAAACTGTATTGGCAAACAAAGATATAGAACAGATTTTGAAAGAGTTGTCAAAAATTGCCTTGTCATCTCAGGCTGTTTCACTGAAGTCTTTTCACTTCCATAGTTTCAACCGGCGAAAGAAACTGAAGTTATATTCAAATTTTCATGACACGAAGTAACAAACAGAGTGGCTAGTAATAGTCGTAAACCAACCTCCCTCAATATTACAAATTGAGGTTGTGTTATTTCAAGAATAGTACACTTTCTCAAAATAATATTCAATAAGCGAAAATATTTAGGCTGTATGTTAAACTTGATTCACTGTACAGTGAGAAAGCTGAGAATAATTTACTAAATGCTTATGAAATGCTGCAATGCGATTTCTCAAACCTTCGATCTTTCAAACCTTCTGATAATTCGAACCAAAGGTCGTTTCCTCCCCTCACTGCCAAAACTGTAATTTTACCTCTTTTTCCTCTCTTTTCCTTTGGAAGTCGAAAAAACACGATTCAATTGTAGTCGACATAAATACTATTTCGCATTCATTTTTTTACATGGACAACTGCAGCAATCTTGAGTAAAGCTCCAAAAAGAGGACAAAAAATGCACCATTGCATAATCAGAAAAGTTCAGAGATCCCACAGCAAAACAGCCCCATACAGTTAAACAAACAAGTGAAAGATATTTATCGGTAATTTTCTTTGACCCAATATTCGAGCTGACTTAATTGACCAAGGAAGCAATTTACTTGTTGCGAGAAAACTATGAGTAAATATGATGCGTTATCTTTACCCTGAACGCAGCTGGAGACATCGATTATAAATGGAAAGAACATCACTCAGAACTGAACAAAACCAGCATTACAAAATCGTTGAAGTTGTTGAGCTTACAGCATATGCCAGTCTTGACGCATCACGTAACGCATCATCACATAACGCATCACGTAACGTAACGAACATTTAGAACAGCCACTCACTCTTTAGAAGAGTGAGCGAACCTTATTTTAATTCGTCGATTTTAGGCGAAGTAAAGAAAACGTTTTATCTACGCTGATAACATATCACGTCATGTAGGAGGCTTATCTTTTCAGCGTTCGCTTACTGCTCCGCCTCGCGAAACACATTTCACACTTACTATATCAGTTAGAGTAGATAAAAGACAAGTACATTAAATGGTCTTTTTCAGTGAGGGTTAAGAAACGTTTTTGTCATCAACGTAAGAAAACAGGAAATATACGAGATCTATTCATTTTTGTCTGCTCCCACGTACTGAAAGCCTCATAATTGAAATCAAGTTGACGAGATTGCTTCCGAAGGGTTTAGTTTGTCTGGCATTCTTATCAAACACGGAAATTTAGCGTGACTCCCAACAAAGAGTGGACTTTTGTCAAGGGCGTTATATAAAGGTGTTTTTCTCTTAGTCAAACCATTCGGTGTAGGTTTAACCTGGCTACTTTCAATTTGGTTATTTTGCGAGATTTTGTCTGCGGAGTTTGGGCAAAAGCAGCGACGTCACAGAATGAAAGGTTTTACATTGTGTGTGATTCTAGTCACGTTGCTGTGCTTTTTTCTTAGCACACTTGAGACAGAAGGACAACTGTCATTTACCCCAGGCTGGCCAAACGGAAAACCTGGACGCTCTTTAGAACAGGTGAGTACTGAACTTTTCCAGTCCGCAGGAGTTAAATTTCGGAATGAGAGATGTAACTTTGTTAGTTTTCTTGTGCGGGGGGGGGGGGGGGGGGGGGGAGTGGTCAGGACCTCCAGATTCCCGTACCCTGCTCTCCCGCTTCCCGTACTTTTATCTCTCGACTCCCGCCCTTGTCCGTCCTGCTCCCGTCCCCTGTAAATAAGGAAACTCTAAACACATCCTAGTCATTTAGCTGCGCAATCTTAAGGCGTTTCCTCTCCCTTTGTTTCCTTTGTTTCCAGCACTGCTCCTCGTTACGTAACCAAGGTAAAAGGGTTTCCAATTTTACTGGAAGTAAGCCTCAGTTATTATTAGCTCAAGGGTGAATTTTCGTTTGTCCGTCAGCCAAGAAGTCTCAAAATAAGCTAAATGTTAGTTAAATAACATTTTGGGTCTTGTTTTTGAAAGTATTTTATGACAAAAATTAGCATTTTACATTTCTCTCCCAATTCCCGCCCTCTTAGAACTCCAGCTCCCTCCCCTGACTCCCTCCCCCTACTTTCCCGGGCTCCCACCCCCTGTCCTCCCCCCCCCCCCCCCACCCACCACAGACACATACACACACACTTTCTTGGGCGTGTTGATATGAAGAGTAAAGAACTCCAAAGAATCCTTGGAAAAGGTGCATGTATATATATGAGGTACAAATGATTTCTACTCTGCAAACTGTTTTCCTCTGTGCAACATTTTGTTATAGCATGCGTAATTCACCGAAACATAGGGGTCCGTATCGCAAAATTCGGATCGCCCGCTCAGGGAATCAATGATAATTATCCCTTTAACATGGGCCAGTTTGCTGAGTAATAAATTTCAATATCATTGTTTTTTGAATATTTGTTCAAATGTCACCGAAATTTCTCTTGTTTCATTTTTCAATTAGCAAACGTTTCGGCCATCTGATTGGTTATCATTGTCTGGGTGGACCCGGTTTCAGTAAACGCACTGTAAATATCAGGGCATTTGTCAAATTTCTCAGTGGTTAGTTCAACAGTTACAGTAGACAGTAAAATTTGGGCCTTTGTTAGTTCAAAATTTGGTCTGCCACTGCCCAGTCAGTTACCACTATGTTTTAAACATTTTCTCGCGACTAAGATATAACTCCAAACCATGCAAAGTACACATTTTTAATAAGCTTAAAGACAAAAAATTATGGAGAAAATACCTGTGTACCCTATAACTGTATTGTAACCTGACACCGGCTGATTAAATCTGCCGCCTGCTGGGGAATTCCAGGGCTGACTTGAGAAAAGATAACTCCTACAAGAACTGATCAAAAGGAATAATTTTTACATTTTATAAAAGAAGACAAATAGCTTGCTGGGATAAGCATAGAGATTTTTGAAAAGTTAAAAACACATGAAATGATGACCAGTTAAATCTGATACAGAAAATCTAGCATACGTTTCAATACATAACTTCGACAGAATGCACTGCATGGAAAAGGTCTATGCTTATCCCACAGGACACTAAGAACAACAAATCCTGAAAATTTTAGCTCAATTGAGTAAATCCTTCCCAAGATATCTTTTCTCGATGGCGAAAATAACTCGTCTTGAGAAAACGAGCTTTAAACTTACAGTAACAGTACTTGTCAAAATAAAACTTCAGTACCTTAAGATTCGAGTTCCGTGAAAAACAAAACTTCGAATTTCTTTCAGAATTTTAGGTCCCGCCTTAAAGTCCTGGGCTTATATAACTTCATAAGGGGTTTTGGATAGGCCTGTCACGGTTGTGCTCGTAAAATGCTGGAAAAATGCTTACTGGAATCAGGCCAAAAATTTGCAGTGAAATTGCCAAAAATCCAAAGAGTTGCCACCTAAATTTCAAAAGTTGCTACCTCAACTTCTAGATATTTTGATATAAACGGTAATTAAAAGCTTTATTTTTCGTTCTTCACAATAATTGCTAACAACAGTCAAGAAAAATACTGTAGCTTGAAACCTAGCTTTGAAGAGTAGCTCGCAAATATGAGCGAAATTTAAGGACACTCTTTAAGTCTTACGGAATGGATCATTTGACGTCTCGCCGAACGTTGTCAAATGAAGTGACAGATTACGTTTCGAAAAGTTGACAAACATTAAAAAACAGCGCATAAATTGAAGTTTTCTATTTAAAAATTCGTTGATTTTTTTCGTGCTTAATATGTGCTCTAAACTTTTATTGTGCTCAAAAGTTGCTCAGAAAGGCAAAACTTGCTCGAGGTTGGTAGAACGGCAAAATGTTGCTCAAAAGCCGCGAAGCCCGGGGGGTGGGGGAGGAACCTTGTAACCGTTTGGGCTTAAACGTGGGATTTTACGGTATCTGCTAAAAGTTTTCAGTTGTGATTAAATTAATATAGATAATGGGTAATATTTAGTTATCACCAATAACTTTAAGTTAGCGTAATTCATTTGGACCCTTTTCAAAATTTAACTATTTCTCATTTGTTTTTAAGGAAAATTTAAGAAATACAATTCCAATTGACGATTCACCGATGGAGCAGAAGAGAACTGACATTGTGATAGAACAGCCGGAGGAAAAAAGACATGAAGTGACTCGAAGTAGACCTAAGTTTTTCGGATGTGTCTGAAAACGTTTGAATTAATAGCGAATACAATCATTTGCAAATTGATGCTGCGACTACTTATATCTAGTTAAGGTAATGATTCTAAAATATTCTTGTCAAAGATATGGCAGGCTGATAAACCGAGAAAATTTATTCTACCGCTGTCTTTCAGTATCGTTTAATTAAAGAAAAATAGTACATGTGTAATTAATGTCAAAATAAAATACCCTTGACTGTAGGGTTGCGTCACAGTCATATAATCAAACAAACCATAAATAAACCGAATCAACGCGAGTCTGTCAAATGTTCAAATGTCGTTGTTTATAGTGGTCAATGCGCTTAGCCAAGAAAATATCAAGGTACTTACCTTGATAATCTCTTGGCTTAGCTACCGCCACTTAGCCAGTTCACAGGCATGCCACTTAAACGGAAAGAAACAAATATATCAACTAAACATAATAGGCTTAAAATCCCTACCGGTTGGTTATTTACAAGCATGACCGAGGAGTCGAACTAGGGTCTGCCGCGAAACAACTCCAGCTTAGTGGTCAGAGCGGTACTTGAACCCGGCGCCCTGACCTCTCGGTTACGCTGCCTCCTCCTGTACTTAGCGAACGTCAACCAGCTCATGAGGAGTCTTTGTTCCAGCCGAGAGAAGTTCAAGATGAGGACCTTGGTTTTTTTCTTGTTCCAGCACATGGTATTTCAAAATTTTACCCACCATAGCCAGTTCCCTGGCTAAATATAATTCAGCACTACAATAACTAAGAAATATAATGTCTGCAGGTCTTCATCTTCTTATCGGTGCTTATATACATATACTGAGCTTGTTCCCAGACCTCTTCGACCACGTCAGCAAGAAGAAACGGAAGGCTCTGGGCACGAGAATCCCTTGTGCTAAGGTGTGACACATAATTTGTGACGACCACCTCGATTCGATGTTTAATATACTAGCTGTTACCAACGGTCCTGACTTCTGTCTACAAACATGTGTCTTCTTAAAGAAGAGCGTAATGCTAATAAAACCACAACTGGAGGTGTAGTGGTTCTCCCAACCAACAACAAGCTAGTTAATAAATTATAAGAAACAAAAACAAAATGACAGATCTATTCAGTAAAGCGAGAGTAACTTGTTATTTTACGTGATTTTTACAGTGATTTTTCTAAACAGTTTGGCCCTTTTCAACACTGTTCAATATCGAAAACAAACCAGAAATGAACAAATATGGAAGAGTTTTTGGCTAATTTCAAAGTAGTGAGTGGGTAAGACCGGAAAGGAAATACTAGGTATAATGGACGGATTTATCTTGGAAGATGCATCAGTATATTAAATACATCTAAAACGTGCGATATGTCAACATAAGATGAAAAATGGCCTTATTGACCTGAAAGTCTGAGTTATTTTCGGCGTGTTTGATTTGGCATTTCAAACGTTCTTCATAAACCTTTGACGTCTCTTTAAGGGTTTCAGTTAGAAATTGGACAAAGCTCGAACTCAAAAAGACGTTACATTCCAAAAGGTTGTTTACAGCTGTTTCATTCACCAGGAAGTTGGAAAGATTCATTCCAAAAAAAAAACAATAACTTTTCTTGTTCTAGTTTATTTCTATACAGCATCCTGGAAATGGGTGAGTTTTAATACGTTTTTCAGTCGAGTCATCAGTTCCACCCAAAAATAGAATTGACGAGTTTTTTTTATGGTTTGCCAAAAAAAAAAAGAAGAAGAAGAAAAGAAAAAATCGCAACTTCTTGTGGCAAGCGAATAGGCATTTAGTCGATATTTTTCAACTGATGTATATTATTATTGTGAGTGATTTCACGAGGAAGGATAGAAATAAGTAGAAAAAAATTGTATTATTATTAAGTCAGAGGTGCCAATGTTCTTTACAAATACATTGCACGAGGAGTAGGTAATTTACTCTGAAAAGTCTAGCAAATGTTTCCCAACTGCTCCGGCTTGTTTTTGTTAAAGTTAGCACAACATTGACGATCTCATGTCATCTATTACTGCTCTATTTTTAAACAGGGAAGCATTTAAAGTGAGTAATTTAGCCTTTGACCGGTCTATTTTGGCTGTATTTTGCAAATCCATTTGTCAGCGCGGTAAGAAGCTGTCACATAAAAGGAAATTTAATTGCTGAAACTGTTTCTGGAAGAAGTGGTTCATTGAAACAGGATGCTCTACTAGCCTACCTTGTTTTGAATTATCGAAGGTCAGAACTGATACAAAAGCTGTGCCACACAATGCTTTTATGAACACAGTTAATAAGCGTTTTCAGGCGCTGTACGTGTTGAAAAACGTCAACCAAGAGATTCCGTTTTAATATAATTTGCAATTAAAGTGAAAAAACGGTCTCTGGTTAAAAAAGATTAAGAACATAACCTTTCGGCTATCAGTCTATAGCCTTTAACGAAGGTTATAGACTGATAGCCGAAAGCTTATGTTTTTAATCTTTTTTTAACCAGAGAACGTTTTTTCACTTTAATATGTCTTATCCTGGTTTCAGCTGTATTTTTACTCACAATTTTCATTGTTGCTCTGGGAAGCGGTTTCGCACTTGTTCTAACACCTTCTAGCTACTAGTTAATGTTAAAACGAATCGCATTCAACGGCAAGATTTATATAGGTGTTTTATAATCAGCTTTGAATTTTTCAGTACACGTAATGTAACTTTCCTAAATATTGAAGAAGTCCTCAAATAAACACAAACACACGATGTCTAGCTAATCATATGAAACTCGAGTTTTGCATGTACCCATAATATAGGAAGGAACTGGTTCATTTGACGAACTAATCAAGGATATTTACGAGACTTTCAGTTGAGAAGTTGGGAAGTTGAATATGACATCTTTATATATAGTTTATTTATTGCGGAACGGGCGAACAACACCTGAAATTAACCATAAACAGCAATTTTCACCACTTCTCAATTACAACGAAACTAATATTGAAGTAGTAAATCTGAGTATTACATCTTCAAACACGGTTCTGTTTTTCGACGGAATTCACTCATTTAACTGAATAACATCTCTTTAACAGCGTCTCTTAGTCATAAGCTCTTAAATGTCTACAAGAAAGAGTTTGACATGCTTTCGAGCACGGAGTATCATGAAGGAAGGTATATCAATCTACTTTGTTTCTCGATCACCACACACGTTGCTAAATAAAACTCAATTCCCCGAAGGAAATGTTGACTTAACGGCTTCCTAAACTTGGTCTGCTGATTGCTTGTACGTCATGTTTACGTCAGAGTGTGGGCTGCCCTACATTAGAGGCGTTATGTGTTAAAAGGAATCTTTCTTCATCTCAAGATATTCAGTTTTAAATCAGTCTTGGGCCTGGCAGACTCCTTTGTATACATCTCTGGTACAGTCATCGAAGACAAGTGCACAAGATGAAACGTTTTGCTTGGTTTATCGTTCTAGTATTGCTCGTTTTCACCTTGTTAGCCATGCATGACACAGAAGGACAACTGTGTTGTCGATTTGGAAGATTTCGAAGGACAGGCCGTTCTTTTAAGATCGTAAGTAACCCACAGATCATGATATCTCTACAGTCGTTAAATTCCAGAGCTTGATGAAATATATCCTTCAGGAATTTGGAAATATTGTTTTCAGTGAAAGGAGGAAATCTCTCAGAGAAGATGTACCAGCTCTGTTAAGCTGTAAAATGGCAATCGTTCTTGCAGTTAGTTCCAGAGAAATTCTATGCCATTAAAAAGAAAAAGAAAAAAAATCGATCGCCGGAAAAAGATCGAAGTGTTTGACATTGTTGCATTATTTTTATTTAACTTGATGTTTAATCCATAATGAAATTTAAACTTTAACAGGGACTTAATGTTTTTCAGGGGCATTCAAGGAACGAGATTTTAAGTCATGATCCCAAGGTGGAATCAGAGCATCAACGCGAAATCACGAGGAATAACGAACAAGGGGAGTTCCAATGGAAGGAAATCAATTGATGAAGGGACTGATAAACGCTTTGGCCCGCTTCAGGAAGCTTTGCAGTCCACCTGCCGGTTAACATAAGCCTGACTGGGAATAACAAATCAATTAAAAATACCGATAGCCTATGTCGATTTTGTACTAGGTGCTTGTAATTTATTTCGTTTTAGAAACTAATCAAATAAGTCTTAACCGATGTCAGCATGCCTGTACGGGCTGCTGTGTAATTACGAGGTTTAAGAAGTGTCAAGAAATGCGAGAACTTACAGTGCAATGAGAAAATGACAGAAAAGTAAAGAAAAGTTGATAATAAAACGTAAAATAAAGTTCTTAATTTGCAAGTGGACGTGTTTCGTTCATGAGAGAGATAAACTAAAGATAAGATTTTATCCCGTATTTGCCAGCCAATAATTAAGTTTTAGTGGCTCACAGATGGCTCTTGATAATGTTATCAGGATATGAAGGTGTTCAAGGTGTCTTTGCGACAGGAAACATGCAGGCGTGAAATTTTACTTCACTGCTTACTTTTTAACACTTCGCTGGCCTTGATTTTAAGTTTTTTCTTTCATCATTTGTTGATCAGTGGTTTTGGAACTTTGATAAAAACAGTAAACTGAAGTAATCTTGTCGTTATCTGTTACTGAGTTAATGTTTCTATTTTTCGCCACCGGGTTTTTCTGGTTAGCGCTTAGCTAAAATTACAGTTTTACTGTAGATAACCAAGTTTTAATGAAATACGTTTGGTTTCCACAATTATCTTTGATTAACCCACTCGATAAAGAAGCATCAATCACTATATTCACTGAGATGAGTCAGTTTAAGCTCGCATGTATACACCTTTTCACTGAGATGATATTTAATTTTATTTATGCGAACGGATAACCCTTGTTTGCTGCCAGAGAAAGTCGTTAAATCTTAATAAATGGAAGAACTTAACTAGAGTTTTTAGCCAGAGTAGGACGACATCATGTCCGCAGCTTTATTTATAATTTAAACGCATTGATTAAACCTCCAAAAGGTAATTTATATTTAATATGCAGGTCAAGGTTGCGCAATCTTAAGATTCGGTGATGTATGTATCAGTATGGAACGGTGAACTCATTTTCTGTCGAAATTCTAAACTAACAAATTTGGTCCCACTCAAATCTTAGAGTGTGGGAGACCTCGAACACAAATCTTTTTCAACAATTAATTTTTCACACATTTTAAAAGAACTCGCGGTATAAGTAAAAAATTAAAATATAATTAACAGTGTGAAGTATAATTTAAAAAAGTATATCAGTACAGGGTCGTAGGCAATCGGAAATTCCTACCTTAATCATTCAGAAAAAGAAAGTATTTCTTTTACATCGGCTTATTTTTTAACGCATGGCAAATACATAACTTCACAATTTTGCACAAGAAAAGTGTCGCAGTTCGCCTGCTACTAGCTACAACCCAGTAATAACCAGTTGGTTTAATTAAATCAACGTATAAAGCCAGTCCAACAACAACAGCACTCCCCCCCCCCAAAATAAAATAAAATAAAATAAAATAAAACTGAAAACAAGCAAAAAACAACAGCAACACGGGGCGATATCACATTTTCAACCGAGCTAATTTCAACCATCCATAGAACCTTTTTTTTTTTTCTATTTTACGCCCAAACTTATAAATTATACGGGCGCCGTTAAATTCAAATTGGCATGCCTTAGTCATACAAAACAATCAACTCTAAAAAAGGTTTAACTTGTCGCTGTACAAGAGTTTTCTGTTCAGTTCAAATGCAGCACACTCGACGTCGTCTGTGTTGAAAACGCACGTGGCGGCTAATTGCATATACTGGGGAACAACAGAGATTTTTGTTGTTAATTTTTACGCGACTTTTCCTCCGTTTTGTACTGCTTTGTTTTTTAGTCGGTTTATTGCCCTAGGCAGCAAATTCCTGACTGTTTTCTTTTGGTGTTGGCGGGGGCGGTCGAGGAGGTTGGTGGGTAGGAACTGACTGTTTTGTCTTCATAAAAAAAAAAACGTGATCTGCTAAATAATCGTGAATTGGGATGTGGTGAAACGTGATTTAGAATTCTCTTTTATCACCCTAGTGCCTTCCAACGTTCCACGCAAAAGCCGTTGTAAGACTTCTGATATGAAACACCCATAAATTATGTCTTGTTGGTTTTTCAACTTGGCCTTACACTCATGGTGAAAATGTCATGGTTGAGATTAAAACTTACAAGTTGTTGTAGCACTGGCACTAAATTTAGCCTATATACGTTTTGTCGGCGAGGAAACCTACAGAAACGCTTAAAATCCATTGTGAAAGTGGTTTTCTAAAAGCACTTATGTGTAAGTAGTTCACAGACAGAACGTTTCTGATATTTTTAGGTTCATTAGCCGGAACTAATACAAAACCGAATTACAGGAAGGTGGGGAATTTATACGTGCTTAGCACGTTAAGTGTTCACAACAAAATTAAAATTGTCGTAACATTTGAAAACGTTCTCTGGCTAAAAATATGACAAAACCCAAGCTTTCGACTGCCTAAACTCTAGTCTTCAACGGGTGACAGGATGAAAGAGACGCTAAAAATTCTAAAAAAAAAACAGTGTGATAGAAAGAATACAATATAATTTAAATAAATTATAGACATAAATTGAATAATTTTTTGCTATTTTTAGCACTGGGGGTTTGTCATGGTGTGCCAAGGTTTCAAGAGCTTTCTAATACGATATAGTTACTTTTATCGATGACTGAAACGTTCGTACTTCAATGACGAAATTAATCAAAGGAAAAAAACATTGGGGTCAGAGCGTTTTTTAACATTTTTCAGTCAGCAAAGCCATTTACAATGCGCCGGTATAGCTGCCATTCTGCTTTAAATACGTATGACGATTCACTGTACAAGTATGAACGAATGCGATAAAACCTATATATGTATTAATTCATTTTTTACAAACTATTTATTGTTAGCCTGGAAACAAGCTCCCAGCGAGGGCGGAAAAAAAATCCGGTGAGCGAAGTGAGCCGTTTTGCGCGAAATAAAGAAATCCGCGAGCAAAGCGAGTGGCAGAATCCGCGAGCGAAGCGAGTGTATGCGCTCCCCCTCATCACCAGGACCGCTCTCGGCTAGGCCCCGCTAGCCCTAGACCATAATCGGCTAGCTCGCACTGAACCCAACCGGGAGCCTGTTTGCACGCTAATTTATTATAAAGTAGCCCAAGTTATACATCGCATGACATATACACCCCTCTTTTTGACCAGACAACGTTTTTAAATTTCACTATGATTTACTGTGGCCGCGTTCCCTCGATATTTTCAAAAATAAAAATTACCTAAAATATGAGTTAGGCTGCAGGTTAAGGTTATTTCTGGTGTCAACTTTCGGAATTGCTGATTAGAGAGAAAAGCGGCTTGCTCATTAGCCAATAACACCAGCGCTTCGTTGTGTTCGCCAAAATGACAATGCCGGACAGTCGAGGTTCAAAATCTGGTTAAATCATATCTTGAACGACCATGAAGTGCTCATGGAATTGTGTTCATCTTTTCATTACAGCCTATGAATCGCCAAATTCATGTCATAAAAGAATTCCGTTTCAGATGAATTTGAGGACGGTAAACCTTAAAAGCGCGACTGAAACTTGCCGTGATCTTCGCGTCTCGTACGAATTTAACAGAGTTTTCAGTCTAACACGGGTTTTCCGTCCTATTTTTCCGTCAATTTGGACGGAAAAGTAGACGGAAAATTTATGAGACGAGGGTTAAAAAAGGGGTTTTGGTGCCTCCTACTGCGTTCAGCCTCATAATGTCCACAGCGGGAGCTTTTACGGGACCAGGGGCCCGTTTCTCGAAAGCCCCGGAAACTTTTCGGGCCCGTAAAGCCATTCTTAGTTCATCCGTATCTAAAAACAGAGAAGTGTATACCCCTGAAACTTCTTGTATGAAGGAAACCTATGTTCATGTTAAGAAAACGTGAATAAAACAGCTCTGTAATCGTAGGGTTCGAGATTTTACTATGGCTTTCCGGGTCCAAAAAGTTTCCGGGCCTTTCGAGAAACGGGGCCCTGATAGGGTATTCAACCGAAAAAAAATATGACAGGAGATAATGTTTTGTTTTATAATTGGTACCTCTTTAAGGTGAAAAACGTTTTAAGCCATCCCCAACAAATCAAGATCTTGGTACCCCTTAAGGATTCTTTTCAAAATTTTCGATGAGCACCCCCGTCCTTTTTGTATGGGAGTCACTCCCTTTCCCCCCCCCCCCCCCCCCGAGCTCGGCAGACGAGTTTTCCGTCTTAAGACGGTTTTCCGTTACTAATACACACGTCGAAAATTCAGCCAGACGCGCGCAAAGCACGCTGTTGGGCCTGGTATTGCAACTTCGTCTAAACAAGATTCACGAGTGACCAATATACGTCTGGAATAATTTCTTTTTAAATCAGATTTTTACCCTTTTAAGAGGTTAAAAACTCGATCCCTGATTTTCATTACGGACTTCGAACTCAGTTAGTAGGAAATTGTGCAATTTTGTAACCTTAACTTCCGCACCCGTTACATGCAACATTCTACTGACAGAATCATACAGACATTGGGAATAAATATACTGATTTATTGGGATGATCAAGGGTGCGTTATTGGGTTGTACTAAACCAAACAATATCGTTTTGGAAGCTGCACTTAAAATAAAAAAGATAACAATAAAAATAATTTCGTTTTTAGCGCCAACACTTGTGCCACAAGAAAGTTCTTTTTATAACGACAAAGCATTCTAAAATTCCAGTCATTACCCGCGACCGAGGGACAAGTAAAATACGAGTACGTAAATCTAACAAAAGTAAAATGATAAATTGATGGTATTATATATTATGCCGTTCCCTTTAGTTCGCTGTTTAAGATACAGTTACAAGTTTTTGGTTGTTAAATGTCAAAGTTCCGACATCCATTTTTATTGCCAAGGTTGTTGAAGTTTTCTGGCAGGCCTCTTTCTTCTTGGTATCCCTGGAGTTCTCTCAACTTGTTCTTGTTCTGTCATGTCAGCGCTTGGAAGCCTCATCCACGGATATCCATTTGTGATCATTTTTCTTGCGTATCTCTAAAAAACAAGAATTCCCACACAAGATATTCAAGAAACCTAATGAATTACTCATATTCTCTTGGTATACATTCATGTTGGTTCTGTGTTACCCCTTACAAGATGGTTCTAACTTTTAAGTCTGTGGACGCGAACCTAATGTGAGACCATTCAAATGCTGTTCAAGGTGATTTTACCTTTTACGTCAGGGAATGAAACCCTAGTATGCGACCGCTGAAATTGAAGCTATTGAGTAATGCTTTCATGTTGCACTGTCTATTTTGCTGTACAACGTTGTTTTAACTTTTAAGTCTGTGGATGAAACCCTAGTGTGTGGCCATTCAAATGGAAGCTATAGAGCAGCACGTTCACGTGGTACTATTAATTTTGCTGTACATGGTTGTTTCAACTTTTTAATTCGTAGATGAAACCCTCTTAAATGGAAACTACCAAGCAGTACTTTGATGTGGTACTCTTTACAATACTGTATAATTAAGGTTGTTATAACTTTTAAGTTTGTGGATGGAACCCTCATATATATGTATATGCATGTGTAACCATTGTTATCAGTTTGCAACGAAGCCATTTCCGTATGGTACTATTTATTGTGCTGTGCAAGATAGACCTAACTTTTAAGCCGTGAACGTAGATCCCAGTACGTAACCAGTCAAATGAAAGCTACTGAGCAAGCAGTTTTTTATGAGGTTTTTCTTGCAGCTCATGGTTCCAGTTGTTAGTTTGTCATATGAAAAAGAACGGAACCGTATGTGTGACAGTACTCCTGAATGCTATTGGACAGTTCTTTCACGCCCAACAGTTTGTTTATTTTCATGACATGGTTTATTAAAAAAAAAAATACCGGGGGGCTCCCATGTGAAAAGGTCAGGGATGCCCCTCGGAAAATTGAAACTAAGCTTCTAAAGGAGAACAACCTGGGTGTAGGTTGAGCTTTATTTGAGCCCTAAAAGATAGCACTTAAACAGCATAGGCTCGATTACCAGGCGCTGTTTGGGAAAAGTGCTCGGCCTAGTAGACCGACGTCGAGAGACCGGTGAAAACTGAGCCTAAAAATGGAAATAAGAGCGTTTTGTTTTTATTATTACTAATTCTTCGAGTGCACCCTAAAAGATACTTTGACAGCTAAAAATAATGGCGTTTCGTCATGAACACCCTTGGTGAGAACAGAGTCCTTGATTTATATCCCTATAAGCGAGACGACCAGCAACCCCGATCTTTTCATGTGGGAGTTCTCCCTCCGGAAAAAAAACCTTAATAACTGCCTACCCAAATGAACCCATTGAGCAGTACCGTCTGATTACTGTTGTTCATACTTTTTAGTGTAATGACGGTCGATCGTGCGAGGTGTAATGTACTTTCATGTCGTACTGTTTACTAAGTATGTGTACTACACAATTGCGACTAATTTAAAGGTTTTGTGCGAAAATGATGACCATTCAATTGAAACTGATGAATTGTACGAAACTGCTCTTCGGGCAAATGTTCGTTCCAGGAACCTGTCCACGGTTGGGACTATCGTATATAATAGTTTAAATGAAAGGCTTTGAGCAATACTGTGTCGTGAGGTTTTATAAAATACTTTCTTGCTTTCTCAAACCCAGTGTGTCTAAGTCCCTCTAAACATGAATAACTTACAGTTCAATTTTTCTAATTTAATTAATCCTTTCTCCTGTACTTACATTGTATAAAGAGCGTCCAAGTTTTGTGTTAAACGAGAGCTGTCCTTCCGTTTCGCTGACATTAACCAGAACGTAGAGCAGCGTCGCTACAAAAACGAACGGGAAGAGAGCTTTCATCTTGTGTTCTCGAAGGCCCTGTCCAAGGATTGTAAAGAAAAACGGCGAGACTTACCATGCTTTTAAGATATCTGGACGACACGGTCCTAGGTAATTAACACCTTTCCAAGTCTTCTCGAACTTGCTACATGTAGGTGGGTAGCACATGTACATCATAATGAATCTGATTGAACATATGATTAAGTGCGCGAGATAAATATGTATTATCAGTGTCAATTCCCGGTCCATGCATAACCCTCTGAATAGAAAATTGCTATTGGAGATCAAATAACAAGATAGCGCTGGAGTAATCATGTACCTTGGGTATATTAGCCTTGAGGTGCACAGGAATAGACTTCACAGCCATATTTTTAGCAGCAGTGTGTTTTTAGTAATTAAAGAAACACCTTTACTGGTAAATAAATATTTTATCACAGCACCATTTATAAGGTTGACAACCCATTTTCGTTGAAACAATCTCTTCAATGGAGAAAATACAAATGTGATACTCTCAGATCTAACTGGTTCTTGACAAACCCACACTAATGAATAGAGCTCGATATTAATTCGCGTTTTTCCCACCGTTTTGAAAGCGATGCAAATGTGGTGTGAAGATGGTATTTACAGAGCATAATGTTTAAATCAAAGGTATGTGAAGAAGCCATTTTACACCCTCATCAAATTTGAGTCTTGTTAGTTTTCCGCGCATTTGACATCATCATGAACGTGATTCGAATTCGGCTTAGTTTAAAAAGCCGCATTCCAAGTTTGACACTATTATCACTGAAGTTTAGATACAGCCTGAAAACAACCCTCGTTATTAAGAATGCGATTTTAAACAGTTCCTTACGCTGGAAATGAATGTCGAGCACTAGTTCATACGTTGATCTATAGTCTAATGCATACGTAGAAAAATATTTCCCAGAACGCAGATAGCTATTGTGTATATACAGCGTTTCAAAATTTTCATAGGGTCCACAGGCTATTTTCAGTTAAATCCAACCTTAAACAATTCTTTCGAAATACGATGCGGTTTTTTAAAATTGCTTTCTTCAGCTAGTTAGATTACGACATTTTGATAACAGTTGCTTTCATAAGTTTATTGCGTAGCAATAAAATACAGTCTCGAAGTCCTTGTAAGTATTATTATGTAGTGACTCGTATAGCCTTTAATAGATTTGCGTAATTCATTCATTTTTGCGTAAAGGATTTCCTTTCCGGCTTGTAAAAAAGAAAAAGAAAAAGAAAAACACCTTTGGTTTTCTGTTATCTGGGCTGGTCAAAGGGGAATTTTGCGACGGAGGAAATTAATTACTTAAAAAACGGAGGAAATAAATTACTTAAGTACTCAGAGAATAATGATCGCGGAGACAAAAGAAAATATCACTTGTTAAGCATTCATTAGAGAGCGAGAGCTTTCCAAGCACATTAATAAATAAATACCGTTACACAAGCTTTGTTCCGGTCTGTAAATTCAAATGATTCTATTTACAGAATTACTTAAATACTCTCATTAATTTTTTAGCAAGGTTGGGGTAGCTTTTGTGATTCACAAAGTAATTAGACGAAACTCAAAATTATTTTTAATGACAGATGCTTTTTTTAAGGTTCGCTATAAAAGCCATTCGACAACGGATTTTTCTGGTCCATTTTGCTAGGATGTCAAGTTTAAACCAAGAAGGACTACTTTTTTTGGTAATTTCATCAGCCCATTGAGAAAACATAAGAAGAGAACATAACAATTACTTGAAACCACAAAAGTTCAAGTGTTGTTTGAATAATTACAGAGGCGCAAAACGACAACAAAAGAGAAACTAAATTGCGATGGCGTGTTAATGAAGACAGTTAAAATAGACTTCTATTAAACCATTAGAGCAATTTTTCTTTGAGAGGTTTTTCCAATTGACGCCATGAACGTTTGCAGGTGATTTAGTTCCGTTCAACGCTAGGGAACCAAATATTACGTTTTGTATTGAACACGTGCGAAGTCTTCCCTATGGTGTCATTAACAAGCCAATAAAGTTAGGTTACGCCTCCACTGACATAAATACCCGCTGGGTATTAAAAGACCACAATTTAAGGCCAACCTCACAACTTGCTAGCGAGGAAGCCATGACCATTAGAACGATGAGGAGTGTGTTTGTAGCTGCATGCATTCTTGTTCTTCTGTGTTTTGAGAAAAGTCAGGGCCAATTGTCGTATTTGTATCGGACCGGACGCAATCAGATATCGGACCCAGCGGTAAGGAAATAACTGCACATGTTAACCTTGATAATAACGATAAGTTGTTGATTTTTGAGGCGATCATGAAACTCTCTCGTAGTGCCATAACTGAACTGATAAATCACTTACCTTTGTGTATCGGCATATTAGTAGTTGTGCCACACTTTTTCGCAAGTATTTTGTACCTTTACTTTTAATCTGTAAAATGTTCCGTTGCTAGAAAAAGAAGCGTGTTTGAAATTAAGTTACGAACCATCTCGACACCTGTTTTCGCTAAAAGTAATAGTGAACGTTTTTTGGATATCCAACTTATTTACAGTTATATTTCTGTTTTTCGTAATTCCTGTTTTTGTATTTGATAGTAGATCTAACGAGCTATGATCTAGAACAAATCCATAAACTAAACGCAATTAGAATTGCGAAAAATAAACTGCGGAAGAAACGGAATCTCTATATTTTAAAATTGTTTATATGTATGTGTTGCCAGTTTGTTTGGCCTGTGAAGTCATTACAGTATGCCCTTAAACTCCTTTTTAAATTTCTTTAACCCCCTTGCTGTGTTAAAGTGGCCATAAAAATGAAACCCATAGATATTCTTTAAAACATATTCTCTATTAAGGTAAACATTAGATATTTTTGACCTTGGATTGAAAAGGAAATTTATTGCAACAGCTTGTTTCTGGCAATTGAAATAAAATCGGCTCATTGACGATTGTAATGAATTTGACTCAAAACACATGTTTAAATCCGTTTAAAACCACCGAGGGTAATTCAGAATACGACATTTCCGGTCACTATCCAGCCAAAAACATTGAACTATATTGCAGAACTCGGAAGCAGAAGAATTCAACGACAAAAGTTTCCAAAATACACTAAATAGCCAATTAACTCAAGTTTCTTAAAATCATTAAAAGTTATACACAGTTAATTAAGACAAGAAGGAATGAAAAATGAATCTTTTTAGTTTCAAAATAGTCATAGCTAGTCATGATAAATACTTTTATTTAGCTCAACGGATGTTTTGCCTGTGTCAAAATAAAGACTATCGATCTATCTAAATTATATTTTGTTAATATAATCCTTGTATCTCACATCCTCAGAGGCAAACGAAAAATAACTAACAAAGCATAGGAAAAAAGAAAGAAGAAGAAAGAGACAGAACGTAATCCCCCTCCTCCCCCACCCACCCCCCGCATCGACTTCCTCCGCTCAGGAGAGAGGTCAAACTGTGACTATCGCCTTCAAACTACCACTTACCAGAATCATTTTCGTCTTATTCGTCTTTCAGGAGACCTTATCGTCACCTTATAAGGTAATACTATACAACAAGAGATTCATGAAAGTTCCAAGGAGTAAGCTACAACAAGCGGATGAAAATGTGGCTTTCAAAGACTCTTGGAAAGATGAGCCGCACCAAGACGTGACTTATAATGAAAAATAAAGCAAGGAAATCAGCTGCAGACAGGCGCACGTCGAATCATGAAATCGGATCGGACACGGAATACGCTCACGAGAACTAAACACTTTTATTCCTGAATGTAGCCGATTTATCGATTGTGTGTAATCATATTCAGTTACCATGTTATTTCATTTAATTGCACCATTGACTTTGCGTTTGAATAAAGAGTAAAGGGCTCGCCCCTTGAAACTTTTGAAACTGATGATTATCGAGCTAAAAATAAGACTTAATTTAATTACTATTACCATCGATATGAACGCAATAGTCTTAAACTCTAATATCACCGGCTCCAAAAACACTCGTTTATAGTCCCGATTGATTCAGAGTTTCCCATTAAGAGGAAGGTCTGGAGCACTCGCAGCTTCTAGTTTTGAAATTTGTTCTGACTAGAACTTATTTAAGTACTTCCAATCTACTTGATTCGTCTGCAAGTCAGTGGATGAAACTCAGCCCTGTACCACCATTCAAATGAAAGCTATTGAACACTTCAAACGGTTCAGTTATTTAATACACTGTCGAAAAGTCGTGTTGGCTCTCGCTCGATTTTAGCCACTGAAAGCAATTAACAAAGTTTTCGGCTTTTTTCATATTTGGTATACGACCTCTCAAAATCAGTTAGAAACCTAGCAGAAATGATTCTCAAACAAAATCTAATTGATGAGACACATCGTCACACATTGTTTGTGAGTTGTGTGCTTTGGTGCATACCCAAATCTGGCTTAATCTCCTTATCAGTAGCCGTTTTTTTTTCGCCACGAAACACTCCTCGTCATTGAAAAAACCGTTCTTTTAACCAGGAAGTACGTCTGTATATCAGTCCGGCCATTAACCAATCAGAATTTGGGTTACATGGTGCAAGGTCTGGTTTCTTGTAATTGTTTGTCGATCTAAATAAGCGATGATTTGAAAGAAACAATCTTGCAATCTACTTTCGTTTTGTTTACTGGCTGAAAATTAACTTATTGCGGAACGAGTAAAACGCAAGTCATGTCTTGAGATAAGCTCCCTTCTTCTTGTCACGCGTAATGTGAAAAATAGAGCTTTTGTTCAGGTTAACTAAAACTATGAGCTATGATTTCCGATTTGAACAAACGGGCTGCAACAAATCACGTCGTATCGTAGCCGGCGAATTTCGGTTTTCGAACTTATTCATTCGATTAAGTTCGATTGCGCTCAGACAAAAATGATTGAAAACGTTACACAGGTTCTGCACGGTCCATGTCTCTGCTTAATGGCCTAGAGGAATATATATTGTTATAATTTTATTTAAACTATATTTTCTAATTATTAAAAAGAACTTTTAGCCACTTTCGCGGTCTTTAAAGACTTTTGCGGAGTCTTAAAAGTGAGCCTTTTAAGAAATCTTAAAAGGGAGACTTTTAAGGAGTCTTTAAGGGAAACTTTTCTGCACGGACTCTTTAGAGTGGGACACTTCTGGAGTCTTAAAAGGCACACTTTTTAAGGTGCCTTAAAAGTGGGACTTTTTACAGGGTCTTAAAAGTTAGCCTCTTTAAGGAGTTTAAAAGGGAAACTTTCAAGGAGTCTTTTACGGAGTGTTAAAATGAATTTTAAGGACACGGCCTTGAAACTGAGACTTTTAAAGATGATAAAGTGACAGTAAAAAAAGTTTGTGACTACGAGTCATGTCAGGTGGTTTTAGCAATTACCGTCGTTTTCATCTAAGCGTAGACACGTGACAGAAAAACATGTTCTAACTGGGCGCAAACATGACATGCTTGGTAACCAAACATTTGAAGTTCTACAGCCGTTAAGCAAACTTTCGCACCAAGGTTGGAAAGTTTTCGAATTTGTTGTTATGTTTTCGATAAACAAATACGGCCGAAACTTCAAATCTTCGAAACTTCAGGTATTCCTCTGTCCAAGGATTTCAGAAATGAGGTGATTCAGATGGCGGCTACTCGATAAGCCGACGATGTCCTTCTGGAACTTCCACTTCTAAGTTTTGGAAATCCTGTTGGCGCCAGTACTTCATCGTAACACTTGATGAGAACCCACATTTACGAAAAGCGGAAGCATACTTTAGCAGGTCTGGATCAATATCCTCAAAAAAGTCATCGATATCCATTCTTTCTGCCATTTTGGTAAAACTTGCTCGAACACCCTTCAAACTTCACTGAAATGTTTGGTTACCAAGCACGTCATGTTTGCGCCCAATTAGAACATGTTTTTCTGTCACGTGTCTAGTTCGAGAAATCAGGGTTATAATAACAGTGTTGGACTAAGGGAAGAGAAACGACTTTTGTTTCGAGTTATCGAGAGGTTTGAGAAATCGGAATTCCACTGTATTCAGTAACAAAGTAAATTAACCAGCCAGGAGTATTGTCAAGCTATAAACGTGTTTATGGTCACAGAGCAAACCAAGGATTACACGCAAAGAAAAAATGGCCCGAAATACACCGTATGCAAATTGCATCAGAAACTAACATAAAAAGCTTCCGTGATCACGGGGAGATTTTGTCTACACTGTAAAATTGTTTATGAAAACAATGCACTTTGTTTCCATATATGGTGGGCTTTTACGCAGTAAATCACCCAGGGGGCTGGAGAAAGTAATGATACGAGAATAGTTTCATGACAGAAAAACATAGTTTCTACCGGGGTTAAGAAGAAGATTTCAACTGCCTTGTGTCACTTGTGGTAAGATTAAGAAAAATGTTCTAAGCAATACTAAACACTTGATCGATTGTCAGTAACGATAACTTCTGAGAATGTTTATTGCGCAGCAAATATTAATTGAGTATTAATTGAGTTTTTATATGGCAATTGCTTGGACTGAGAGAAAATCCAGAACGAGTTTGCTCAATAAAGATCATGGTGCATCAAAGCAACTGATGAATCCACTCTGGTCACGAGGATGATTGACAATCCGCTGCCTTGTGTTGGTTTCTGTGTGCGCGCCTTTGCATTTCATTCCCTCTTGTTCTTACCGTGAAAAATCTTCATTCCATTTTTCGTAGCAACTTTTGTCTTCTTTCGAATCGCCTTGACTATTAAATTATCTAAATACTCCTCACAGACACTTCGAAAACGCAGAGAAGCGGCCGCCATTTTGTTAACAACCGCACACTGTTAGCCGGCTCAGACAACAGCATTGATAGTGAGTAGCACACCTAATGAGAGAGCGCTTACAGATCTACACTAACAGCGTTTATATCCATTTACATGGATCTGTTGTGTTCCACGAAAATGGAAATGAAGCCCTGTGTTTCGTCGTCTTTCACCATACGGCTTGGTTGTTATAAGCAGTAAACCATACCACGTGTGTGAGCTCAGTGGATGCAGAGATAGGAAAGACAGTGAGATTTAAAACGCGGTGAGGTCATGACAAGTTTTATGTTGTAGTTTTGCTTGAATATTTACTTTCACATGAATTTTTAATCACGTATTTTTTTGCTATGAAAATTTTAAATCTGTTTTCTTTAATTAAAATTGAAATTTAACATCTCAATCTCAAGAAGTTGTTTTCAATTTGAATTTCAGCTAAATGTGTTCTTTCCTGCTAAGTAACCCATTCGTGTCTACCAAAATGATTTTTAAAATTAAAACTTGCTTCTGCCGATATTCTTAAGCCTCGAAAACAAATCAATGGTATTCGATGCAGGGATTCTGTTTGCAAGATAAAAAGGATAGATGGTTGCTATGGAAAGTAAACCTGAAAAGACCGTGAGAGTGGTTCAGACAGCTGTCCTCACTGTACTGACAAAATGCCTTTAAAACTGCAAAGAATTTAGCCGCCATGTCGTCTTCCCACAAGTGGACGCAAGTGAAAACGATTTGATATGTCTTTAAGGTATTTGTGAAGTAATTTTTTTACAACATTTTAGCGCAATAGCCGCTTGTCTCTCGATGTGGTCACTTGTGATTTATAGATCGCAACGTTCCGACTGAATACTGTTAGCCGGAGTCTTCATCTAGCGATGAGGTCGACTATCGATAGACAAATTACAGTGTATAAAAATTTATTATTATTGTACCTCAGTGAAAGACATTTACTTTAAATTTGCTTTTACTTCTACTAAATTAAGGCGCGCGCTCGCCATAAGCACGGTTTGATGTTCCGTTTCTTGTTACTTTTATCGACAACTAGAATTAGAGACATGTACGTAGAAAACTCAATTACATCATATTGAAATACGTACGATCAAGAACACAACAAAAAGTCAGGAAAATACATTAAAAAAGTACACTAAATAAACCGGAATTGAGGCTAAAGAAATTATTTTAAAATTGATTGCCACAATGCTTTGCCTTTTTCATAATATCTAGCAATGAACAACTCTTTAATAATTTATTGAGCACAATAACTGAACGGCTTAGATGCAAACTTGGTCAACCCCAGAAACTGCAATTCGTTCTAGTAAACAGAAATACAGTATGAAAGCCCGTTAAGAAATAGTAGATTATTCAACTAAAAAAGATTTGCTATGTTCTGTTAGAGGGTCAATTGTTTTAAATTTGTAGGCAAAATAAACAATTTTCAGTTACCATTTTCGACAAACTCCCTCTTCCATGTAATTTGCTTTTAAGTAACGTCGTGCATTGCTGACATGGCTTAGTATTTTTGATAACGAAATGAAAATAAATTATTTGTGTCCACATCAAAAAAAAAGATCGTGTCCTTTTCGATCCCCATAAGTAGTATTAACATACATTTTAAACAGACTTGCGATCGGTGTCTTTGTACCAGTCGATTAATTAATTAATTTAAATTTTTCAGCATCCTGCTTGAAAGATATCTAAATATTTCGTTTTGTCGAAGAGTAAGTTGCACACCTTTTTCTAAAAAACCCAGCAGGGACGAAGAGATTTACAAGTTTTTAGTGAAGTGAATAACAGCTTAGCTATAGCATCCAACGGCCAGTTAACGTTTAAATTAAAAGAGCAACCGATTGCTAGATTTTGTTTACTTTGTCCGTTTAAAACTGTACAGGTGAGTAAATAATAATAACTAATGACGGGCATTGTAAATAATGGTAATAGGACTGAGTGGAGTCCAATTCGGTCTGTAATCATACGAATGATAAACAAATCGAACGACCGCGAAGCGGGAGTCCGATTTGTTAATCACGAGTATGATTACAGACTGAATTGGATGGCGCGAAGCTCTGTTACCAATTAATCAAAACTATGACAAAATTCGAGAAACGAACAAACTATCCATTGAGCGCTCAACGATTAAACATCGTTATGTATGCTGAAAAACACAGCAGTTTACTCAATGAAGTGCACCGCAACAGCGCGCGCAAAATGACGCGTACTGTCCAATTACAAGCATGACGCGTACACTGTCCGATTAATGCCCAAATTGGGCTGCTGATAGCCAATTATGTTCGAGAATTTTGTTATAGTTTTGATTATGTACGATATTCTAATGTGGAAAAAAGTAGATAAAACCGATAAAGTCCTAAGGTAGTCAATATATATTCCAATTTTGTGGAATTCAAATATTTATTTATCCACGGGTGTTCTGGCTGAAGGGACTTTTCTCTTTCAAAAACTGAAATTATAAATTATGACATTCTTAACAGAAACCGAGTTCTCCTGATTTTGGCCCAATCCGGCCACTGTCGTTGCCACTGACAGAAACTCGTTCATTTTGTCATTTCAGTTTAATTGTTTTGCGGCTTAAAAATAGCAGTCACTTAAAATAAAATATATCGTTACATGGGTCTACCTAAAGCGTAATTGAAATTTAAAGTGACTACAAAATTTGAATATGTAGTTTTTTATTTGCTGGGATTTTCTTTTTCCCACCTTACAGTCCTTACAGCAGCCATTTTGAAGAAGCGATTAACGGCGGACATTTTAACTATAATTTAAATAAATAGTGAATTTACTGCTCTTCTACGCAAAGGTCCAGACAGTTGACAAAATTCCATACAGAACAAGAAAAATGATGGCACTCGAAGATGTTCGACTGGAAACAAGCGGCGAGGAAAAACCACAGACAAAACATGCAGACGAAGGTGGAATCGTTGCTTCATCAGAGCTTCTCGACGAGTTTGCTTCGTACACGACACTTCATGGATTCCATTTTATTCTCGGATCCTGTTCGCTGATACGACGAATAGTGTGGGGTTTATTACTGGTAACTGGGCTTGCAATGTTGATTATGCAATGTCTGTATGGTTTCTCTAAGCTTGCGGACCACGATTCCGTGACGGTGAAGGAACAACAACGTGACGAGAAAATTACCTTTCCAGCGGTGACCATCTGTAATCTTAACATGCTGCGTAAAGATAAGATACTGGGAACCGAAGCTCAAAAGTTCATGGATGAAATGGAATCTGTAGTGTTTGGCGAGAGGTTGAACGATGATGCGAACGAACCGTTTACGCTAGACCTTGAGCGCGTGGTTAAAGAGGCTGGCCATAACATATCGGAAATGTTATCTTTGTGCCGTTGGCACGGACGCCTATGCGGCCCAAAGGATTTCTTCGTGTTTGTTTCTCTACTAGTAAGGACTACGTTTTCTTGGCTGTTTTCTTCTCCACATGCATACGTCGTCACTACTAGCTTTGCACTTAACACTTGAGTAGACCCCTAAATATTAAGCTAAGCGTATATAGTGTCAAATATGACTATACCATTTATGTTTATTATATTTTTCCTGTTATTAGCCGCTTCCACTCGCGGAAGGAGGGAACCATCTCAGTTAGAATAGTAGGAGTAATTATTGTAGCAAATCTTGGTTTGATCCTATTGAAGATAAAATTGGTAAAATGTTTTCACTGTTCGAGGTATATTTTTTCAAAACTTTTAGGGTATCAAGCCAAACGTATTGTAGAAAACAAAATAGGTACTTCTTGTCAGACTGAGAGGAAAAAATAATCAAAACAATCCTCGTTATCATTGTAATAAAAAGTGTGAAATAATCAGTTAATGTTTGAGCTGGTATATATAACACAAATTGTACAATCGGTTTGGCAGCAAACGAAATAGGTATTTTTTCTTTTAATTTACTTCGTTCTTATTGTTTTCTTCTTTCAGCGTGGTCTCTGCTACACGTTTAACTCTGGCAAGCCTGGTTACCCATTACTTGAGCAGTCCTCTGCGGGAAGGAGCGAGGGACTTCTACTTCAACTCAACGCACAGCCCGAGCAGTATTATGGAGCGTTTAACGTGTTCGAAGGGACAGGGTTTCGCATGCTTGTTCATGATCAAAGTGAATGGCCTGACATGGAGAATCATGGGATAGATGTGTCTCCGGGGTTTAGTAACACTGTTCGAATACAACGTCATAAGGTAATGAAACCTTTGAAACAGCCTTCACGGTTTGAATTCTAGTTGCACACGGTACAGTCGCAAGTTTTTAAACGGCCCGTTTGCTTTTCGATTGACCAACTTTTTCCTAGTTCTAACTTTCGGGGGTTGCTATATAATTTCGAGTAGTTAAAATGTCCTTGCTTATAAAATTGTGACCACATGAACGACATGCACATTTTAAGGTGCTTTTCAAGTATATGCACTCTCTTTTCATAAGATCAGACTGTACTTTATAAGAATGTCGACGATGCTAAAATTTGCGAAATTTTAAGACTATTTTCAGAATAAACCCGATGCTGAAATTTTGAAAATAATGTAATTTTGTGTGATAAAAATGTGTAAATAAATACAAATACAATACAATTATTTGCTTTTAACTAAACCGTATAAAATTCTTCCTTTCTCCAAACGGCTAAACTAGCCAAAAAGACAGCACGAGCCGTGTGTTCGATGTTAATAACATTTCTGCAAGACGTTATGTGTGTGATATCAGACTTTGATGCCAGCAGGCTGGCTCCAAATTACTTTAATTAATTAATTACACCAAATACATTCAGAAACAGAAATATCGTACGCTATAATCTAAGAATATTCATATGAATATTTCAGCCTAAAATTGGTAGCAAAATAAAAATATTCAGCCTTGGCCGGAAAAACAATATTCTTATAAAAACGAGTGAAGCTAAAAGAATAAGACGTGAATAGCAGTATAATGCAGTTGGTTTTATTTAAATTATCTTCAGACTATTCGTCTTGGACCTCCGTATAAATCAAAGTGTGGCGAAAGAAAGTTGGCGAGCTTCAAAACCTATTCTCACAGCGCATGCTTCTTAGAGTGCTGGACTAGAGCTATAATTGACAGGTGTCACTGTCTAACCTTGGGCATGGCTCAGTTAGGTGAGAAGACGAACTGCGTGTTATTTACTTGAAATGTCCCAGACAGAACAACCTCGTTCCCAGGGTCTTTTCCCTGGCTTCGGGGGTGGGGCCCCACCCCCGCCCCACCCCCAAGCCAGGGAAAAGACCCTGGGAACGAGGTTGCCAGACAGAACTCCCAGTCTCCCGGTGTCCCCCACCCTCCAAGGGAGAGTAGTCTCTAAAATGACCTATACGGGGAGGCTCTGCCCGAAAACCAAGGGGTACTTTTTTTAATTAAAGGTATACGGAAGGGGTTCATTTTCTGTCAAAATGGTATTCAACAGGGTAAGGGGTCTGACCTCGGTGCGGAGCCTCCCCGTATAAGACTTTGTATCCTTCAACCCCCCCCCCCCCCCACCACCGCACCCCCTGGCTAAGGTGACTTACTGATGCAGTTGAACCCTGGTAATTCGGACTCTGTTATTTCCAATTTCCCGTTACTTTGAACTCATAACTATTTCCCTTTGGTTTGCTCTTCAGTCATTTATTATCGGCTATTCTGAACTCCCGCTTTTTCGAAATATTTTTCGTTTCCCCTGAAAGTTCGAAATAGCGTGCTTCAATTACCAATCTATTGTGGCGTTCCTTTGTTTTTCTAGACGAAACTAAAAACCTGAGTTATTGTGGACCCAAAGAACTGTTGAATTGTGTCATTCCTGTGAACGGTAAGTTACTTAGCACTCTTATATTTTCAGATCTCTGTTCCTTGCAGGGTCCAGATGAACTCGATAACGATGCAGAATTTATCTTCTGAGCGTAGTGCTTGAGCAAAAAAAATTTCTTTAGACGAATTTTAACGGGGTCTAAATGGGAGTTACCCATCCCGATTCCTGAATGAGGTCAAGCGACTTAAAAGAAACTTTTTATCCCTGGCGAAAATAAGCCCGCAAATGCCTGGAATTTATTTATTTTTAATGTAAATTGCCGTTTGCTCTCCTGACTGTGACGCGAGGCCAGACATGAGCAGGTTGTGAGAAATTGGGAATCCTACGGGGTGCTGGGTCGGTAACTGAATACGAAAACGAACCATTCACAGAATTAGAAAATTATTATCTGTTTAACAAATATTAGAATCCATGTTGCGGTGCGTCTGCACAGTAATGGATAACAGATGACGTCAAAATGTGGTAAAAACAAAAACGTGGCACACGAGGCGATAGCCGAGTGTGTCACTGACGTTTTTACCACATTTTGACGTCTTCTGTGATCTATTACTGAACAGGTCAACAGACGTAGGGCGACATGGAATCTATCTCTTTTATAAAATAAAGAAGGAAAAACTTTGCTAATGACGTCATCCAGACGTCTGTCCTCCAATAGATCATAAGCAAGACCCAATCAAAATGTGAGAATAATTTGAGTAATTTGACTTGTTATATAAACTTCTATAGGCAAGTTATTGGGAAGTTTGGAATGTGACTGTCCGATAAAATGCGAGACTATTCATTACGAAGTCCAATTATCCAGCTCCAGTTATCCTTCAAGACATTTGCTGCCAATGTTGGTCAGAAGAATGATCAATGAATCCGTAGTTCTCAATGCCACTGACAAGACGTGGAGTGAGATCGAAGCAATGGTTAGGTACGTCGAGTTTGATTCTTTTTGAAAAATAAGTTAAGGCAATGAAGAACTGTCATAAAACACATCTGAGGATACGACGTAAGTGAAATGTGAAAGCACGAGATATAATTATTGAGTGTTTCCAAGAGATTATCAAGGTAAGTACCTTGATAATCTCTTGGTATTTCCTATTTGGTCTAGGAAAACTGCATAATGCCCAATTCTTTCTATGAGATGCGTCTGCAGGGAATCATGGTAGTTGTATTCGCCATCTTGGCCTGGATATTTGTTTTGGTGAATACAACTACCATGATTCACTGTAGGCGCGCCTTTTAGAGGGAATTGGCAACTTACTTATTTAATTTTTTTAGATTTGATTGCTCTAAAATATCAAAATGGTGTCCTCTTTTTCAGGAGGAATGTACTTCAGCTAAACGTATTCTACCAAAGCGTCATTACCGAAGTAACGAAAGAGAAGCCTGCTTATGATATTCATGATTTTGGATGTAAGGAACAAAAACTTTTGTTGCTGTTATTGTCGTCGTTATTATTGATAAAAAAACAATTTACTACTGCCATCGTGGAGTTTAATACAGACAGGCTAACTCCACTTTTTTCTCAGTTTTTCTTTCCTCTTGGTGCAAACTTACTGCGGGGAGCGCGGTTGCCAGAAAATTAGTGCGCCGGACACCGGATCGAGCAGTCCGGGTTTACCCCTGGCCCGGGACACTGTGTTGTGTTCTTGAGCAAGACACTTAACTATCACAGCCCTCTAGCTCTCTAGCCTTTAGCTGGGCGGGAGGGGGGGGGGCAGTAACCATCTAGTGGACTAGAATACCATCCAGGGGGAATAGAAATACCCCTAACCACTTCGGCGGTGTGGACCACTTCACCGACTCAGACTTACTTTGCCTTTACCTATTACTAACATCATTTCCTGTTCGTTGATTCACAGCTGACGTTGGAGGAAACATGGGTCTTTTCTTGGGTTGCAGTATCTTGTCGGTGTTTGAATTTGTGGATCTTTTTATTTTGTTGTGCTTACGAAAGTGCAGACGCGACGACAAGGTCCGAATTTCGCGGTAATTATGGAAAGTTGATAAACCGCAAAGCTATGGAAGTAGGGAGTCTCTCTGCTTTCTAATTTATCTTTTGTAGCAAACAATAGCTCTGGAAGATCGCAACTTTCGAGTAGCTAACGTGCTCCATTTTGCGGGCCAGGTTAATAGACCTTACAAAACGGACCTTATTCACAATAACCGCCATGTTTTGACGCGTTTGAGGATGATGGTGGAGGATTATGAACACCTACTGACTTGAGATGGTTATGCCAAGCTTTTCAAGATGCATCGTCACGTGACTTTTGGAATATAGCTGATATATTCTCAA
>NC_138156.1:25835275-25940275 GCF_964199315.1 Orbicella franksi
TTTGTAGTGTCTTTGAAAGCTTTGGACCTAAATGTGTCTTTAGAAGCTTAGAGATCCCAAACTACGTTCGCTTTGTAGTCTGGTGAGGTACTTAAATCTTTGACTGGTATAACGACTATCAAGGTTAACTGAAAGGAATGTTGATAAATTAAAGCTGAAATCTTTGAATTAAAGGAGCTCGGTCACAGTATTTTGAGTTATTTTGGCCCCGTACAAAATTACATTTAAATTGACGAAAACCTGAAAATAGTAGCTTGTTAGTATAGAAAAACACTAACGAGATAATAATAAACCATAAAGGAACAAGGGTGGTTAAGGATGGAGAAGATTAACACGGACTACAAACGACAAACTCAGGCTAAACTTTTCAAGGTGCACAAACCGTGACTTAGCTCCTTTAATGCGTGGGGAAAACGGTGATGACTGTGAATGACTAATAGTCAACTCTGGCATCTTGAACATTTCACATGTCTCGGTGATGGGATCTGTTTCGGGGCTGTATCTCGACAGTGCCCGAGGTGGTTGCATCTTGCTCTATACCCACGTTGTCACTGGAGTTGACATTGACACGGCTCCAGCTAAACACCTGCAGCAAGGTGACTCTGAACTTTGAGTTGAGCAGAACGTACAGGATCGGGTTATAAACCACCGATGCCTTGGCTAGTAACTCGGGGATCAGGGAAAAGGATGGCGCGACGCTTTCGTGACCGAGAACTGTGCCTGCAAGGCTCACTGCGGCATATGGCGACCAGCTGATGAAGAATGCCAATGTCATGCACACCACGACTCGAATGGTCCTCTGTCGGGAGCGTAGTCGTTGCCCCTGAGCTGGGTCGTTTGTCGCTGGGTGCACTGAAGTATTTCGTATATACCTGAGAAAAAATATCTATTTAGGCCACTAAACACCGTTTAATGCTAGTAAGGGGGGGCATATGCAGGTAGGTACATGCTGAATGCAGCAAAGAGTAAGATTTTCAGCTGGTTCCGGTGGGGTGGGGTATAAAGTTCACAATTGTGGCCTGAGCTATAGTTTGGTTTCTGTGCCCTGGTCCCGATGAAAAAAGCTGTATTTTTAGGGGTGTTTTTAACAGGTCATATTGTTGTTATGGTAACCTATTGTGTCACGACAATGATAACAACGTGTTCACTAATGATTGGACAGTTTTATGATACTATGTTTGTAGTATCAACTGATAAAAGTGGTTATAACGACTCATCAAACTCCAAGTCTTGGGAAGTGCTGGAAACTGTTGCCAGCCACCTTAAAGGATATTTCTATGTGTACCTGTATACTCCAGCATAGCTCAGAATAATGATAAACAAAGGGATGAAGAACCCAAAGGTCACCAGGTATATGATGTAGAACTGATCCGAAAGCTCCTGGGAATACCAGTCGGGGTGGCAGCTGACTCTTGAGGGAATGGGGATGTATCTGTTCCAACCCATCGCTGGAGGAATCGTCAACAAAATCGCATACAACCAGATTCCTGAAAATCATGAACAATTAGAACGACTATTTAAAGGGGTGGTGCTAATTGAAGCGCATGCTCATGGTACAGTTGGATCACAGGTGCGAGAACATTGAAAGAGAAGTCTAGGCGCATTTGACCTTAGCATTATTGTTTGAACGAAGACTGAGGCAGCGTCCATGCTGACTGCGGAGGATTTGAAGACGCAGCTTTATTCCTGCGGTTAAGCCTACCGTACACACTAATCCGTCACGAACACGAAGCTTTTCGTAAACGTTCTTCAAACCGAAGGAATTTTAAAATGCCGGCTTTTCATTTTCGTGTAGACGGAACACATTTTGAAAACGCGGGAGCTTTTCGAAAACGATGGCGTCACGACAATCATGGGATTTCCCTTCCCGAGGTTTACTCAAACACAAATCCAACATGACAGGTAAATGTTGCGCTTTTAAATTTCTCCGGCGTAGTGTGGGCGGAAAACATTCGATGCATTCTCAGAGTGAAACCACCGTTTTCAATTTCCTACGACGTAGTGTGGACGGAGCCTGATTTTTTTAGTCGTAAAGCAAATTTCGGTGTCCGATTGCATACAAGGTTTTAGGGGTACAACTTAACACTACTGGGTGCGACAGAGTTGACGTTAAGTCCTAAGAAGCGACCGTACAAAAGTAGCGACAAAATTAATTGAACTGTTGTTAGCAATTCTCCTCGTGGCGAAAGCAACTGGTGCTCTCTGAACGAAGTGACGACAATCCGAACTTAATTCTACATGTTCGCATGAATGAAAGAGAACCTTCCAAGACTTCTCTTCATTAAAATTGCAGCGGCTTCATTAAGGTGGATCGGTTAATCCAGGTACGCGTTTCAGTTAGGAACAACCTGCTGAATGTACCGACCCTCTTTCAGTAACGACAGGAAAAGACTGCTAAATCTGAGAGTAATAATGGTTGTTATTGTCCGACTGAATTCACTTTCCAGTAATGCTGGATAAATGGGCTTGTTAAGAGTGCAAGATATCGAGGACTAAAGATTTCAAAGGAAACGTTGAAAAACTTGATAAATCTCAGCTTCAGCACTTTTTTATCCCTGCGACTTTCAGGACTTTGTGAGAAGGAAAGACTAGCGAGGTTCTTTGCGAGGCCAAGACGTTTTGACTTCTTCATTTGCGAAACTGAGACTTCAAAATGTTTTCAATGCCAGCTAGAGACGTTCAGGTTCAAAGACATTCAGACGTCATCTGATTGAATAAAAAAAAAAAACACACAAATCGGTACTTCGAGACTTTCTTAGCCTTGCACAAAATCGAGACTGCGATATGAAGACATGATGACAGCGAAAAAAAACGAGACTACGAGACCCGTAAAATTCGACGAAAATTATACGAGATTCATGATGCATCCGGTATCCAGATCATTAGTTACTCCGTTTATGCCATTAGTTTCATAACTTAAAGTGAGAGCTGAACCGGCTTCCTACCTGAAAGTACAAAGATCTCTGTTTTGCGAGACATCCTGCTCCGCTGGGCAATCTCATTTCTCGAAACCCCAATATGTGTGATCATAGCCATGACAGTCAAAGTCCCAATGGACGCAAGTCCAGTGACTGTGTTGATGAAAGCCAGCCAAAAGCAAAGAGCGGGAGCTTCACCGGCGTTGGCAAAGTCTGCCGTGTTGTAGTTGACGGCAACGGTGTAACCAAAAAGGCACACAAGAAGATCTGCTACGCACAGGTTGATCGTCAGCGAGGTCATGCTCTTGTGGCGGTGGTGCGGATGAAAAAGGACAACCACGGTCAAAAAGTTCCCGACAAGACCAAGTGTCAGGATAATGAACATGGAGGCGCCGTAGTACGAGTAGGACCTGTCTCCCAGGTACTCTGACATGGTGTCGGATCAAAGGCTTCAATTTCGTATTCTCTTCTTTTGTTGTCAGAGGTTCGGATAATGTAGCCAAAGCTCTGCTTGAAAGAGAGCAATTCGGAATTATTATCGAGGTTAAAAGCGTAATAATATACATGATTATATAATGATTTAAAACCATGAAGAAATATTGAGTTCTAAGGAGGATGAGGTATAAGAGAATCACTCGCCAAACAGACCTTATTCTCAAGTTATTTTCCAGTAGATGACACTCGGCTTCAGAGTCTGGAAACAGTCTTGGACAACCCTATCAGACTCACACAGATTTTCCGTCCTCCACGTAACACTGTCGTGTGAATACTCTAGGCAATGTTGTCGTATGAATACTCTCCACAGAATAACCGGATATCATATCTAAAAATAACTTGAGCTGAATTACCTCGAGAATAGGCTTAGATGGGGGATTAATTAAAACCTATACCCTTCATCATCTCTTAAGAATAGTGATTGAAAAATGTTTCAACAACCTTTGAGGCTGAGCTGAAGAATAATGGATATTCGTTAGAAGAAAATTAACAATGAATATTGATGAACAAAAAATTAAGAAGAAATAAAGCAATATATTCTCGTGGTCAATTGTTTACAGAATAGTCAGGAATTCTAAAAGGTTTCCGTCTCAGCCACTTAACTATTATTTGAAACCTAACTAGCCAACAGCCTGTTTGTTAAGTAAGTTTTATGGCTTGTTTTATCATTTGTTGTCACGGAATCCTTTTCACGTACTCTATTACCAAAAAACATACCCAGTCTCTATGTTTATCCACCCTCTTGATGAAAAACATCAAAATAACGGGTTAAGTCCGTGCCAAGACTTTAGTTCGTTTCTGCAGAGGTCTGTACAGTGGCTGCTATGTATACATGTATATTGTTATAAGTAACATATATGCTGGTTGTTTCTCACTTTAAAATGTCCGGCCATACCGGCTGTGAAGTAAATGGAGAGCACCTTTTTAGTTCAGTCGACGCACTTTGTCAGAAACGGAACTTCCAAAAAAGTAATCATATGTTCTGAATGAAAATAAGTGTTCCATTTACCATACTGCAGCGTTTGCTCAAGTACCAAGTCTTGTACCCCAAACAGATGGCAGAATTTTCTTCAGAAAACTTAAATAGAACATTGTCTCTCATCAAATCGAAATTGTTTGGAATATTTTTGGAAAATACATTGACTTGAAAATTTTGAAAAATTTTGGTAACATGCAACAATCTTTAATTGCCGGTTATGAATTATATTGAAGCCTTGTTCCTTATACCTAGGAATTAAAATAAAACTGAATTTGACGGATGGACTGAGAATTTTCATACCCTGTTAGTTACAAGGCGGGGAGTTTTATTAATTTCTGCGCTTGTTTGTTCCTTTGCTCGTTTTCTCTCACCGGGGACGTGATTTTAGCTAAGAAAGGGCGGGAAATCTAGCTGTCGACAAAAACCGGGCTCTTTGATATTAAATTAGGGTGAATTTCAGCTTAAAATCAAGGCGTGCTTTTTGTTTTTTTTGTGGCGACGTTTTAAAATTTATCATTATCAGAATGCCATCGGAAGTTCTGAAATTTTCTAATATTTTCAAAGACCTCCTTTATTTGGGGTTTCAGACCTAGGACGAGCTGACTACATAACTGAAACGAAAGATGCCTCGAACGCAGGTAAAGATTTACTTTATTTTTAAATGTCGCAGGCATTTGATGCGAGATCCCCTTTGCAAGAGTGTTGAAGATAAAAAAAAAATAATTTAAAATTTCCTTTCTAGCATAGAAAATCACAAAGTATTTTCTCTAGCTTGCTTTAAGTATTAGGTCTCAACGATTCCCTCGGGCCAAAGAAATTTTAGATGTCAAGTCCGTCCAATTGGCCTCCTGAAACATGTGTATAACGAGTGCACGAATAAAAACACGATAACAATATATATCAAGTAATAAACGTTACGATTAGAAAATATACACTGTGTAATAAGAAAAGGGTTGTTTTTTCAGGCTGAATGTTTTCAAATTGCTAAAATGTTGTTAAAACATGAAGAAGGTAATATTTCATTGAGTAGGATTACACGACATTCAAACGTATTTAAATGAAGCTAAAAGATGTCTATGTTTATACTGCCGACTAAAAATGTTTCCTCCAAGCTGGGTTTGAAAACTGAAAGAAATTCAAGTGCTTTACCTATGTATCAATTCATGATTCTCTCTTACAAAAAATTTCCTATAAAGACGGACACAGACTGTATAGGTCATAAATCGTTGTAAGAAAGCGAAGAACACTGGACACAATTTTGTTTTCATTTTTGAAGGCATTACTTCGAAGATTACGGTTGAGTTATTGCATTTATAAGGCCGACATATCATAACAAGTCAACACTACTGTGGACCAGCGATTTTACTTTCTGTCACATGGATGATAATTTTCAGGAAAACGTTACCTACTGCTGTGAAGCTAGCAAAGTGGTTTGGAAGTACTACCCTGCGGTTAGAAAGAAAGAAAACATTTTAAACATTCTCACCAAGATATTGGTTGATACAAGCTAAATGTCCATTTGGCTTATAAATTAGCTTCCCTTTTTTGACGTGAAAAATTATGGCAGGATATCGTATTATTCTCAATTCCTCCTTTTAGAGCGATTTTAGGTGATAAAATAGCAATTGAAAAGTGAAATCCCACGCTCACGAGCGCGGTTTAATTTGCTGGCTCTCTTCCACAGAGACCATCGAATCGACTAAAGATTTCTAGTTCAAGGCAATTTAGTAAAAACATTTTAAATGACTCAGAATTTGCACCGCTTATTTGATATTCGTGTGAACCGGCTTAGCTTGCAAATTACCTTTTAAGCATCACAAACACCCCGATGTTTGCGTTGATCCGCAATTTCATGGTCGCATTTGATTTAATTTAGAAAATTTCACGCCCAATCAAGCAAAGATTTTGTAGCCAAGAGAGATGATAATCAGATATGTAGAGCTGGGACGCCCTGGAGCAAGATGGCCAATCACGATAGGAGAATTTGTCAGCAAAAACCAACGCACTACCCATCGAATCGAATTGAATTAAACAGAATATTTTCTGCAAACTGCTTTAAGATCTATACACACGTACCTTGCCGGTGAAATCCGGTGTGCTTAAAGTTCAAAGTTGACTTGATGTTCAAACCACAGCAAACAGGATGCAATGAAATTAGTAGGTTAAAGCTCCCTGCTTACATATTATTTTACTACGCTATTATGCCCTTATTTTTTTTTACCGGAGCTCTCTCCAACCTCCCGGAACAAATACATCGATCATATTGACAGTCGAAAATACTTCACCTTATTAATAGACGATATTCTCAGTATTTCAGTTTCACATTCACACTGGCCACGGGTTGGTGTGGACTTTCACGTATGCTCAACTGTACCATTCAAAGTTATCTCGAACAAAAGAGCTCCGAAACAGACACTGCTAAGGCAAAAAAATATCTTCTGTCTAGATTTTACTGTTTTTAGTAAATTTGTGTTTGCAGCTGCACTCTAGCTGGAATGCAGATGTACTATCTTTGTGTTGCAACGGAAATGTAAGACTTCTGCACACGGGTTACTGCATTGTCCTTCAATAAAAAGCGTTTATTTAATAAAACGGGAAAATGCAGAGTTCAAAGTACACCTTTATTTTATATTAGTCATAATGCAGTACACCCACTACTGTACACCCACTGTAGCAGTTGAGTGTGCTTTATTTATTATAGTTGCAATCTCCGCCGCTTCTCTAAGATGTAAATATTTCGCTTTTTTATTTTATGTTCTAAACCAAATAGAAGATGGTGTGCCTATGTCTTCTAAGAAAATAATACACTTTTGAGGCCGAGAAAAACTGCAGGACGCCCTTGCGTTTTTCTAGACCTCAAGCGAGCATTCTTTTTTTTCCTTCGAGAACATGGAATACCATCTTATATATGGTGGATAAACCATGTCAGAGGCCACGTCTAGACGCATCTGTTAAACTGATTTGCGTCCGCAAGAGTTGGGCGATCATTTACGTCTTTCCATACGTAGACGATAAACGGATTTAAACTAGGAGGCCTGCCCGTGCGAAACGGATATCAGTTGAGCATGCGTAAAGCGACTTGAGCGTCAGTTATATATGTATCCATTAATTCAATGCTGTTCACACCAGAAACGCAACTGGAGATGTTTCTTTTTCGTTTATATCGGTCTTCGTGTGAACGAAGGGCACAAACACAGTAGTAAAGTAAAAGTTTCGAATTGCAGTGTTTTATTCATTTTAAGCCACGACCGGAAACCTAGCAAAGAGTTCATCAGATTCGGTCGTAAGAATCTTGTTCAGTAGCTTAGGCACAGACGGGTATATGTTTCCAAAACAACAAAAGAAATTATACTAAGTTAGCGCTCGACGAAGAAAATTAATGTTTAATAAAGAATTATACCGATATAAGGATCTCTATGGCCAAATAGCCAGGCAATTTCACCTTCACATGGACTGAATTTCACGAGTTTCGATCTTTCAATTGCAATAAAATTTGTTTGTCTGAAGCACGTATGATTTTAAGCCAATTTTCGCGAAATTGTACGCGAATTAGACTTTTTCTTTGGTTGAAGTAACCAGTGCAAGTTGCTTTGAAGATCCAGAAAATATTCAACTTACCAAACAGGACATAAGCAGGTCGCTTTACACTTGGGGCGGCTTCTCAATCTAGTTAAATCCAGCAGGGTGTTTCTAATACTAAGGTAATTAGTAACTTCACACTCCAAAGGGGTTGAAATACCGACCGAAAAAAAGAAAGGCATCGAGTGTTATGGGTCAAGGCTACAGCAACCAATTAGCTACACATATGCGTTAAGTATTTTTTCTAGAGATACGATTGGTTAACGTCTAACTCTGAAATGATTTACAGACCGGATGAAGCTGGTGGGTGATTTTTTTTGTCTGTTTGATATCACGGTGTAAATCACTGTTAAAATGGCTCAAAAATCGTTGAAAAACATTTCCAACCTGAAGAAACTTAACAGCTTAATTACAAATGCTCTTAGGGGTTCGATAAGTAACCATTTCTTCCAACATTTCGAGGATCTCCATGACAACGACAAATACACAACTGTGCAGATGATACAGCTTTTTGTAAGTAAACCAAAAACATAACGTAAAACGGTTTCTGTTTTTTTCGTTGTTGATGCCGTATCTAGGATAAAAGCGAGACGAGACTAGTTTTACCTCCGGAACATGGAATACTCTGAAGAACATGCGGCGGAAACATTATTATTGATTGCATTTAAAATACAGACGAGTCTGTTGTACTGATGCACGAGACTGTGTGCGCCCACGTGTGCAGATTTTCAGGTGTGGCGAAGCGAAACTTAAACAGTGCAGAGTTTTCAGGAATTCGAAATCTTGCACAGCAGAACTGAAATAAAAGACGATTGAAAGAAATTAGAAAAGCAAACGAAAAACGATGACCTTTTTATCTTCCATCTTCTAAATACTTTTTTTGTGAGTTCAAGGAAAGTAATTTATGAAGAGTTATATAAGATAGCGTTAAAAACTAAGGAAATACGATAACCCAAAGTAAGCTCATTGTACATAATGGCCAGAAATTTCTGCATGAAAAAGAAAAAAGCTACAGCTAAGTAAAAATGTTTCATTATGGGTAACATGAAACTTTTCCTGCGGTCCGGGGAAGCTGAACGTGATATGTCGATCATGCTGTTAAGATACTGAAAGGGTGAATCAAGAACCAGGTACCGTTAGAAGGCTTTCATTGAATTGTATTAACTTCAGAATGTGGTTCAGGCCCCAGATTTAAGAACCTTATGCAAAAAGGATTCGGTACTGGCATTCACAGATCTAGAAAAAATGGTTTTCTTTTACCTGCTTTGGAGGTGTTAAACGTTTCTCCCTTAGGCTTGAATCGATGTGTTATACCAACAGGGAAACCAAACCCCGTTAACATGGCCGATTAACAGCTTGCAACACACTAAGGGAGGACGCCTATTAGAAAATGCTTTTATATTTTACTTCAAAATTTCGCAGTTATCAGGCCCGTAACCAGAGGAAAATTGAGACCGAGGCAATGTGCATGAAAAACCTACGACTAAGGCAATGTCCATGGTTAAATTCTCTTCCTAAGTATTTAGGGTGTTTATGATGGCTATAAACAACAAAACGAAAAAAGTGACTGAGGCAAAGGCCTCGATTTGCCTTTTATTAACTACGGCCCTTGACGCTGCTGAAGATCCTGCGAATGCGTTCAGTTCCAAAAATGCCGGAAATACGAAAAATTAGCCGTAGTGGTTCACGTTCTCCAAAACACTTGGAAATTAAATATTCACATAGTTGATTTACAAAGGACAGCCACGAAATGTACACAGGCGCCTAGAACGCGTGTAGTTTTATTCTCGTGTAGATCTATTCATACGTTCTTGGTTTGGTGATCGTTCTCGTTGCCATTGCCATGCCGTCGTGTTTTGGGTAGGATATAGCGCATCAAAGTGAAGGTCATTTTTTTTATTATTAAAAATGAGGATACCAGGCGGAACTAACACAATTTGATAAAGATTTTAACAAACCAGAATGGTTTGAAATGGTCGGTTCTTGTCGAAAGCTTATTTGATTCCGTGAAAATTTCGAATTGCAGATTGTGTGAGTTCATTCTTTTGTCATTTTTTGTTTCTGTAGATGAAGTTATGCCAGCATATATCTTTTTTAGAGCAGGAAAGTGTGTAGTCAGGTTTTCCTTGAGAATGAAACCGTTTTAGAAATATTAATACCACCGGTCAAAAGAAATTCCGAAAAAAATGACAACCAAATCCCCGTAGTTGAAGTAAAAACTGTCAATCTTTTTTCTGTTGCCTCCATGCGAAGGTTGGGGAGACGTAAGACTTTCCTCCGTGCTTAAGGACGTTCCCGCTGATTGTTTCTGCGCATCCTTACTGCTCACGCAAATTCACACGTACACGCCGCGTCATGCATCGAGCGCGCACCATAGGGCAGATGGACACTGCTATAGCTTTACCTAGATTTAACGATTTTGGACGTTCGGTGACACCTATTTTTCTTTTGATGGATCATTTTCTCTACCGATTTTTTACGTTTAGCAAAACAATGAAGAAAATCTATCGACTAGAAGAGTTCTTTGTTTATCTGTGCGGCGGTTTCAAATGCCTCTTGAAGGGTTAAGTTTTGTAAAAACGTTGGCAACATTTGGAATTATTTAAGCAACAGACCCACTTCTACACATTATGACTGAGATCGTTTGTCTCCGTTGACTCACCTTCGATATTTTAACTATATACCCCAGTAGACCATGGTGAATTACGTGCTCCAATTTTTCAAAATCAGGGTAGTTTTCCACACGTTTTATCTGAAACGAATTCAATGACCCCTAATTTTTTTTCGCATTGCTGACACAAGTAACTCATTATCTGACTGCAGTAAAAATTTTGAAAAACTCTATCGACTGGAAAATTTTCGCGCGAACGTCCTTAAGCCTGGGGTATTTTTATATTAGAGGTGTGGCATAATAATTCTGCTGGAAGAACCTGTGTTTTTACGACAGTATCTCACTGACTGTGCCTCTGAGTTTAAAGACGGGCACGCGCAAGCTGACACCAATTACATACAAAAACAAACTGCCTGCTACAGTACGTCTTGAACGACGAATTATATTAAGAGACGAACGATATGGTTGCTACGGATGATCTGTCTACGTTTATAAAGATGGGCATCTCAGTGGAGAGTTATTCCTCGGGGTCATGATAATACGTCGAAGTACAAAAGCGGACATTCATTCTACTGTAAGAAAGATTATTCTTCAAAACGAATTATCCACTGAACATCTGTTACTTTTGTCCTTTATCTTTGACGACGAACTGATCGAGCGCTTGACGGCATCTGCAAGTTCCTGTTTTAATGCGAGAGTATATGTATAATTTGTCTGGACGATGCAGTACGTGCACTGTGTTTCTAATAAAGAAATGACCAATGTAAGAAATGTTTTTTTTTAAAATGGAAGCATTTCGACACTGTTCTGTAGAGGATTTTAGTCACTTCTGTTAAGCAGAACGAGCATTTCAACTGCAACACAAAGCAAAAAACATTTTAGTGTGGAGCCGCATAAATATAGTGTGCAATTAGGAATGAAATCTGCCTATCTCGCCGGATCTCCACCGATCACGGTTTTCAGATTGCGATACCGTGGTTTTGTGCACATGTTCAAGCGCCGTGCGGAAGTCGTTCACCTAGAGTTGTATGCCTGGCGTAAGTATTTCACTCTTTCTTAAAATAAGCTACTTACATTGGCTATGAAACGTTGAACTTCTAGTTCAGTTCAAATATGTATTTGAAGGCTTATTCTACTAACAATTCATTAGGCCGACCCTATTCTTTCTCCCGGTCTTGTCTAGCCACCGGGAAAATGCGACAAAATTATCCGTAAAAATTTTTCTTTTCTTAAAAATTCAAGACGTACGAAAAAGTTGCTTAGTCTTTCACATATTACCGCTGGTTTCGATAAAAATGATCGCTAAAAAAAGCACAGCGATCCGGCGTTGCGACTATACGGAGATAACTCTTCAGCCATAACAGCGACTGTTGCTACAGTATAGCACTCAGTTGTATTTCAACGATCTTGTGGAAACCACAAGGCCGAGATTTGAGCAAACGTTGTGAAAAACACATGTACACTACTGACACAGTGCATAGTTTGATCCAGGTCCTATCGGGGATTTTCTTTTAGTCTGTAGTAATAATGGCGGTCATATGAAAACTGGTAGTCGGAAGCACCTTTTGAATTTTTGTAGAGTGAACGCAAACGATATCGCAGCGATTATCGAGTCAGAGCCAGCCTTAAATTTCAATTGCTCGTAATGGCAGCATAACACATGAAAGGATATGACTCTACGCATCGACACGGGGTGTAGTTTAAAAATTTGAAGAGAAAACAGACCGCTGGCAATTAATTTTAGCAGATTCTATGAGAATCTGGTGGTTGAACACAGATCGTGAAGTTAGTTGGTAGCTATGTGCCCGAGAAGAACTCTTACTCCAAGTTGACTGACAAGCGGAGTCCCATTGGATGTGGCAACCTTAAGCTTTGCTGCACTGAAAACGCGGGACAAGGTTGACAAAACTGCGCATCTCTTAGGTACGATTATTCCTCATCTCACAAACAAACTATTGCATTGTCGCTCCAGTGACCTTTTACGAGTTTTTGATATTGTTTTGTTGAATTTGAATAACACAACAGCTTTTCCGATGCACTATGTGCGTTCTGGTATTAGTATAGCTCTTAAGTATGCAATGAAGATACTCCGCAAGTACACCCTGCGAGGAAATAACAAAGAAAAAAAAATGCCCCAAATCACCCGCTTTAACGTCGAATTTCTCCTACCTTGTTTCAGTTAGCGATTGAAGCATGAAAATAACCTTTACCCTCGCTAAATTTCTCCTCCAGCTTTAAGATAAAATTATGTTTACAAATTAAAGCAAGTTATTTGTGATGTTTATAATATTCATCGGGTAAACACTAATTTCCTCATTTGCAATAACGAATTGAAAATTGTGGGTGCTGTATGGATATACCACAAGCAACCAAACTTTTCCTCAGGAAAGTTCTTTTTTTAAATGTTGTCGATACTGGGATCTGTGCATCGCGTGTCAAATCCTTTAGAATCACAGTCATGGTAACTGTCGCTGTAAATAGTTTCAATTGCAAATTAAAATTACTGATAAACATCTCTTCTCTGCTTTTTGCAGATTTATTAATGAAAAATTATAATTTGCTACAATTTTTTTGTATTTTCTGCTATGTACAATCATCACACAATTCTAAACTGCAAATGTTTAGGATGCAGTCCCTGTAAACTGGCGCATATCTTTCTGATATCGAGCGATTCATTGATAAAGACAATTTCCAATAGCTTTCAGGTATTGAGGACCTTTTCAGCTTTTTAAATTCCATCTTGGAGGTGTTTCCTACGCTGCCAATATAAGTTAAATGCTATTTAAAGTTACTAATTTTTAAAGGTAGTGGCTTCTGGCGAAACTTACAAGAAACGAGCTCGTGTTAGTTTGGACCAGTTCGTGGCATTTAGAGTCCAAAAACTTTAAAAAGTGATGAGTTATTATTCATATAACGAAAACGTCGTAGCATTAAACAGGAGTCGTTTTGGTCAAGTGGGCCCATGTTTGAAAAGTTCAAACAATGTTGTCAGAATTTGGCTCCTTCATTTCGCTTTTCTAGTACGCTTTGTCTTTTTTTTTGGGGGGGGGGGGGGAGGGAGATGCGCCTGTTTGTTTCTGTTCCGTTTTAATTTTTAAGCTAAAACTTTCATTAGCATAGATTTTGCGGCTCTTTTGCAAATAAATGAAATGCCTAAAAAATATCAAGTGTAAACAGTCGCCGGCAAGCCCATAACACATTGTCTTTTCTTATCTATCATCAGTGAAAAACATTGTAATGAATAACTGCACATGGAACCTACAGAACTTATTTAGGCTAAGCTACTCGCCAAATCTTCGTTGTAACGATTTTTCAATGTTGTTATTTTTCACACTTAATAAAAATTTCCAAATAGCTTCAGGGCGGTGAGTTTTATCAAATATAAGCCTCTTTCTGTACAAGGATAAGCACTCCTTCAGTGCTGTTGCCCGAAGCTAGCTCTTTCAACGGGCTGTCAACATTTTAGACTATAACTAACATCTGAAGTTGCTTGCGAAAATTGATGTGACATTGAACACCATTTTTTTGGCTCTATACGTTGAATATTCAATAACTACATTGTAGAGTACAAACTGTTATAAATTTTTTTCAGTCAAACGTCGATTCGGCCACATGAATCGAAAGAACGATGTTTACCGGTGAGAACAAACACCGACCACGCATCCCTTTTTCAGTTTTGACCTATAAAAATAATGATAGCAATGTAATAACACTAAAAACAAAAGCATAAATTCGAATCTTTTCAGTTAAATAATTATTAGAAATGGTAGCGTCCTGAAATGTTAAAACTCTGCGGAGAACAGGGAAAAGAAAATGGCTAGAGGCAAACTAAAAATGACCAAAATTAAATAAACATTCTCCATTGGATAAAACCTTTTGCACCATCCACTTCATATACACAAGTGCTCTTAAGCCAAGCAGCTTTCATTACAGGAGGACTATTGGCACTAATGTAATGTTGACGAAATAGGTATTAAAGATCACGATGAGCGCTTCTTATGTGTTTTCCTGGAGACCTGAAAGCATTAAGCACCTCTTTTTGCGTTGTGAACAAATATCTCCCCTCCCCAACTGGATTTGGGAAATTAAAGTAGATTTTCTCCTTGAATCTGTTCTCTTGGGTATGCAATCTGTATGCCTTATAAATATGCGATCAATTGTATCAGCTATTTTATCGGTCAAGGTTTACATTTATATAAATGTAAAATGAAGTCCGTCACCCTGATTTTCCCGGCTGGCGCACAAGGCCATTCCTGGCTTAAATATTACTATCATATTGAACTATTTTTATGTGGCTTGTCTCGTCATTAGAAGAAAGAAAGTACTTTTTGAGTAAATAACGTTTGAGTAAAGTTTGAGTAAATAACGTTTTAACACAACTTGACAATCCGACTTGATGAAGCCTGTGTACCACGGATCAAAAGCATTCAAATTAAGGCTTTTTCAAGAAACGCTCTCCGTCAAGAGAGTACGCGACATTGCCGAAAGGTATTATGGGTAGCAATCGTTCACCATTCCTGGACGGAAGTTCGCGGTGTCAACATTCAGGGCTGTAGACAGAAGAAGATTGACAGAGGCAATGTCTATGCAAAATTATGACGGAGGCAGTAATGTCTATGGTTAAATTTTCATTCTTGGTATTTAGGGTGTTTCAGTTATTACTTGCTGAACAACAGAAACACAAAAAATCATGACTGAGGCAAGTGCCTCGTTTGCTTGTTACTAGCTACGGCCTGACATTCACATAGAGAATGTTGCCCAGCTGATTCAGGAGACCTTGAGACTGCAAAGAAAAAGTACAAAACAACATATCCTATACATACATACGTAAAACTTTATTTACCTCAGATTTTGAGTAGCCAAAAATAGGCTAGTATCTCCGAGAAAATTAAAATCAAAATAAAGTAACACTATGTATATTAAATAAACTATTAACTTAAAAGAAATTACAATTAGCCAATTAATTCATGTTGTCGAATTGCTCTAATAAAGTCACTGGGACAAGAAATAGCTCTTAATCTGTCAGGTAAAGCATTCCAGTACTTGGCCGCTGTGTAAGTAAAGGAATTCAAACCATAAGTGGTAGTGCAAAGTTTAGGAAGGTTGAGGAAATCAGTTCCTCTCATAAAATAGTCCATAGATCTGAGGGAAAACAATTCTCTGATGTACTGTGGATACTTTGCATTATGAATACACTCAAAAATCCTATATAGGGAAAAAGGAGATAGATCAGAGATACCGTACATAGATACATATACTTTTTGATAGGGCACTGAAGTCTGAACATGGCAACCTTAGGGCTGGTGTGGACCTGCCATAGCACCACCTAGGAAAGCGAAAAAAGGTGAAGGAAAAGCTAAAAAATGGAAAATCTGTGCAAAACAGAGGTGAAGTAGCTTGCAATATTTTTTGTGATACTATGATGAAAGGCTACACCCTTAGCTGTGAGATGTCCACCAAATCGAGAATGTTGATTTGGAAACACCCATTTTTACTTCCCCGACCGATAAAACTTACTTGATAGACTTTTTTAAGTACAACTGCTTCTGTGCAGCAGCTGAGATGGCAGTTTAGGAGTTTTTATATAACCAGCTTGAAAAGAAGACAGAAATGACAAAAACAATTGCAATGGCATCTGTTGTGTTTTGCATCAAGAAAAATGATCCGTGACCTCATTTTCATATAATGGTTTAGATCTTGACATTGTCGCCCCCCTCCCCTCCCTTTGCTGTCGATGTATTACTTTACATTTCGTTTTTTCCCCCTCTCATTTTAAGCCCCTCCTCCGACAATTCTTAACACGAGAAGCGAAGGAGAGAAGGAGCGAAAGAAGGAGTGAAATTCTTCCCCAATACAGTTCTGTGCTAAAGTAATGGAAACGATAATTGACGAATATCGCTAAACATCGGCGATATTTGAACCCTGGGGCAGGTACTTTGGGAATTTCTGGGTGGGGATGTGCCGCTTGGACCCTGGAACCCTTAGCCTATACCAGAGCTAGTTCAGCTGAATTTTGCTACCCTATACTAGAGTAAACTCCCCAAATCCCCCCATCTATCGACACTGTTGAGGCTGATTTGCGTAAATTTAAACTTGCTGATTTGATTTTTTTATATTTTTGAGTGGCAATTCCTGGTTTCCTTAGTCTAGATAAAATCTTCAACCAACTAGTCAGTTTTGTGAAAAATGATACCCTATTCTAGACCCAAACGCTCTGATTTATATACCCTATCCTAGAGTAAACTGCTTGAAAACCATACCCTTCACAGCGGCACATACCTATATAGCCCATATATGGCAGTGCCCCCCCCCCGGGATTTGAACGATATTTTGCATGAAACGATATCATTCACGCGAGATATCGCTTACTATTGTTGTACCTACAACTTGAAAAATACCTATGCTACAGTAAACACCCACGTGTGAGAACCTACATTTTCTGAGGTCTGGCAAAACAGGTTCTTGTATTCTGGGTTAGTTATTGGCAGTTTGGGCTAAGTAGGTTCTTAATTAGGTTTTTAATTTCTATGAAGGAGAAATGGTTGTTGATTATTAGAAAAATAGCTGGTTTTCACATGACGTCATTAAAATTCGAACTACAAAACTATTGATCTTCCTGAGATTTTACTTAAATGATGTATAAGAGCAGCTGAAAACTAATATTCATACAAATTTTCGCCCCGAGTGGGTTCTTGGTTTTGTGATAAACTACGCTTGAATTTCTAAGCTTTTGCGTGACGCGGCATTGACATGACGGCCTAGAGAGCTGTCATGATGGTTAAAAAAGTGACTTATTTCGAGGAACTTGGTTATCTGAACAGTTCATGTCTTAGAACAAGTATACTTTTAATGTTTTAGAGTTCCTCGAGGGATAAATTTACGCTTTTGTAGCAAAACTCATTGACAGATGTTTCTGTTGGTTTCCGGCCGCCATGTTGGTGCCCATGCGGATGGGCACCAGCATGGCGTCTCCATACAATGATCTCTATAAATTTGGGTAAAAAGTTTCTCCGCATATCTCGCATAAGAAAAATTGCTGTGACCAGAATTTTGGCGAGAGTCTTTGCATATTTACCTTCTTTCATTTCCCAGATTCTGGACTTTATCTATTGACCGGTTTTGATTTTTATTTTGATCTATTTTGAATTGCGTGACACTGAAAACCAGCAATAGATAAACATGGGTTTGGCCCTTGAATTAACATAATGTGTTCACAACTGTATTATATATCTTCTTGTAACATAAATTTGCAATCTAAAAGTCCCACTCCTTGGTTAAAATGTTTATCATAATTTATCTGTAACCCACACAGAAGAACCTGCTTGATCTTGCTTGGCTAAACAGGTTCTTTTATTTTTGGGTATTAGAATGGCAAATTTCTGCCATCAGGTTCTTAAGTCACTAGATTCTTATTCGTGGATATTTACTGTATTTTTCCAAGTTAAAAATAAGGCGAAACACAGAAACACTTTTTTTTCTGTCACAAGTCTTATTACTAGAGGTAACTAGCCAAGGAATACTTAAGCAATAGAGCACTTTTTCCGTGTTTACATAGCCTCATAAATAGTAGTAGTAATAATAATAATAATAATAATAATAATAATAATAATAATAGTAATAATAATAAATTCGAGAGAGTTATGCAAACCCGAGACGCAGTCAAGGGTTTACGTAACTTTCGAGAATTCTCCCAAACCCCGAAGTGTTTAGATGAGGCTAAGTAAACATGGAAAAAGGGTTCTATTGCTGATATAAAGTGTTCCTCAAAAAGACACGCGAATCTAAAACGTCACAACCGTGTTACATACTCTCATCCTAACATGCTTATCTACCAATGAAAGCGTGCGTAGTATCTCATGATCAGTTATTTTATAAGGAAAGATATAGCTGATCTTCCTTAAAAGCGTGCATGATTTCTAACTATTGTATTAGACGGCAGAATCTAGTTTTGTACCATAACAAAAACATGTACTCAGTGAAATCTCTCTGGGTTCAGTTTTTTACCACCAAACCTAATTTAGAGAAGAAAAAATATGATTATTTCGAAACTTTTGTCTTTAGGGGGACAAATCATACTGTGGGCCACAATTATTTTGCTCATTTGTTTTAAACGACATCTTTAACCTCAGACAAATGGTTTTGGTTCTTTTAATTCAAAGTGCTTACGAATTCAAACTTCCTCATTTACCAGTTGCTTAGGCGGAAAAACATCCCTTACCTTGCGGGCAAAATTTTCAGCCTGTTTGACGCATTTCCAATGATTCACGATTTTTATGCACAGATTTGAGCATCCTTGCTAAAATTTGTTAACAGCCTTCCAGGCAGACCCGGCTTCCTCGATCGTTACTAACAGTTAAGGCCGGCGTGGTTCTTGATTTCTAAGCCAGATTTTTAACTTTTCACAAGCAACCCAGAGTTCAATTTACGAGGTAATTTATTTCTAATGTGAATGTTATTGAAATGGGGCTTTAGCAAACACGACATGACGGCTACAGTGCGATGGAAATAAGAGTAATTTTTCACCTATAAAGTTCCTCGTAGTAATATCTTTATCTACTCTGTTTCTATCGAGGTCATAACTGTTCTTTTCCTGAATAAGCGAACAGTCAGTGTTTGATTCCGAGTAAAGCCATCGCTGTTCCCCTTCTCAAAATAGACAGAAAATAACGATTCAGATTTCACATTGTCAGAATTTGCCGAGAACAGAAAAGAAATCTACTAACCTGAATAATGTACATACAGCGCTTGAAAAGGCGTTCTTGAGAAACGGGCGGCAACAATCCGAAGTCAAATGTTCTCTTCTTTGACGCCGTAAATGGTAACCGCAAAACAAGAGCTCTCCGCACAGCTAAAAAGCGCCAAGACAAACACACACAAAAACAGCCGGACTGCCACGTGCTTCCCGCTTTGTCTCTTTCACTCACTAGTTTGTTTCGTGTGGGAAAAAAGTGCAACTCGTGACACAGGCAACCCAATCTCCAGTTTGAGCGGTCGGTAGTGTTCATGTGGCACTAACTATGGGTTAACCGTCGAGAATTATAAGGCTTTGTGTGAGATTTGTTATCACTGGGACGATTTTGCGGGATTTCAGCTTAAAGTTCAGTAAATATACAAACTAAAATGATTCTGTCATTTGCAGTGTCCAAAACATATCTCCTGACTAAAACATCGCTACAACACGCAAGATAGGCAAAAGAACACAGCAAACAGCAAAAGCAAGTTTTTTTTGTATATTTACTGAATTTTGAGCTGAGATCAATACGGCAAAATCGCAACAGTAGTAACAAATCCTATACAAAGTCTTACAGTTCGCATAGTGTGATCGAACGGGTGAAGACAGCTCTGAAAAGAACTGTTGTGAATCACTAACAATAGTAATCGTCAAAAACCGTCACCCGGGCGATCACACTATACGAACTAGTGATACTCTTAACTGGGTTCAAACCATTTACTGCAAAGTGTTATAATTCTCAACGGTCAACCCGTAGTGTGACGCTATACCGATTGTGATGACCGCATGACAGTCGTTCTCGGATCCTGCCTAGATTAATGCGTGTTAAAAGGTCTGAAAGATTCTTATGTGCTCTTGTTAAGTTACTTTTTGTTCTGATTTACTAGACGAAAACAGTTGTTTAAGATTCTTGCACTGAGACAATCGTGGTTAAATGATGAATACGCTGACAGACTGATTTCGGTGTCTGCGTAGCCATGACTGAATGGACCATAAAAGACGGAGATCTTTAGTTGAAGATAATTTAGTGAGCTTAAGCAAACCACGACGACAACGGCAACGAGAACTTCGCTAAACCAAAGTCTTAATGGGTAGAACAATGGTTGTGCACGTGCGTTATAAATCGTTTCTTTGCCGTCCTCTGCAAAACAACAACGTGAAATAACTAAGTTTTGCGTATTTTGGAGACCGCGAACGACAGCGGTTAATTTTTCGTATTTTCATTTGGAGTTGAACGCTGGTGTTATGCATTTAGCTTGAGCAAGCTTAACGACCTATAGGCGGATTAAACGGACTAGACAATTGCTAAATTCCAAGGTAAAATATAAATTCATTTTTTTACTAGGCGTTGTTCGCGGCAACATCGTGAAACGACCGCAAATTCTGCGTATTCGGAGAACGTATGCCACGACGACAAATTTTTCGCATTTCCTCTTGGAATTGATCGCTGGCAGTACACATGTACTTTGAGCAGGTTTTCATACCGATTGGCGTACTAGCAGATTCAGATATAGTTCCAAAATTCAAAGGTAAAATATAAATCTATTTATTACTAGGCGTCTTCCATGGCGTCAGCGTCGTCATTGCTTAAGGTTCCTAGGATTCGTTCAACGACGCGACGCTTTTCAGTCTTATAAGCTCAAAGCTTATAAATTGAAATAACTGCGCTTGGCGAATAGGCTCTATTTCAGTTAGGGGTAGAATCAATATTATATTAAAGTTTTTCTCCGTACGAAATCCCGGAGGTGTAAAGAAAACGTCTGATAAAACAAAGGGAGATGGCTCAAGAACCCTTGGAGTTTAACAGTAAAATTTTATCGTGAGAAGACAGTTTGACTAAAATGTTTTAAGTGGATCGAACAGTTTTTGTTTGGCCCAATATCTTGGTGATACAGAACTAACCTAATATCTAAGCAAACAATCGCTGCTAACAAAAACGGAAGCCCTTCCGAGACTGGCTGTGATATATATCTTGCAAAGTCTGATCGGCACAAAGATCGGGCTATGCCTTATTAAAAACTCAAACCACCAGAAATTAGGAGGCAATCCACTACAAGTTCGAGTAACAAGCGAAAAAAAAAGAACTTTGTACCGAGATTATTTACACCGTATTGCAAACTTATATGCGACTGTTTTAAATATCTTCTCAAAAGAAATCATTTCTAACAACACCAAAAGTCGAAACTGACATATGAAACATGAAATTTTACTTGTGTTTGCACAATTCCTCTGAACTTTGAAATTTATTTTCTCGAGTTCCCATAGGAAATTGTTCTTGGTGTTATCTCAGGCAACTGTTTATGTCTTTAGCTTTTGAAAAATGCGAAAGGGACTGTAATATACTTAAAACTACTCTGGTACAAGGTTTTTGTCCATTAAAAACTGAAATTGGTCGATTTCCTATGGGATTTCGTTTTAAAGTTTTAATCTTAAACGTCACTAACACCGAGTCCTAGTTCAATACATGCGAATGGAAATACCAGGTAAATACTTCACGAGCCGTATGGCTTAAAAATTATGCTAGCATGAGCAATGAGAGGTTCTCTATTTCCCCTGAATGAGATTCATGCTAGTCCATTGTAAGGTTACCCCCTCCCCTTCTGATCGTGTCAAGCCTTGATGATCGGCCTATCCCAAATATGTTAAATTTTTAAATGATCGTGTTCAAAGTATTAAACAATTACCCACCTGAGAAGTAAGAGACCTGTTCAAGGAGCAAACAGCCAAAATTTAAGAGGGACCAACAACCTTCAAGTATCTAAAACTGATACTACTTGTTTTGGCTTCGATCAGTAAAATACATCGTGGCCGTTACTTGGAACAACATTTCTGACACCTTAAGATCCTTGGACACACTGCCGTCTTTTTACAAAGCTGGCCGGAAAGTTAGTTTTAGTTTACAAGTCTTGTTTGTATGATGGCTCACTATATTATAGTTATACTTTGTAATTTAGACTATTTTTTCTTATTTTTTTTTATTTTTCTGAACTTCAGTTGTTCATTATTTACTTCCAGGCAAATAAGCATACTTTCTAAGATCAAAGCCGAATGTGACCAAATTTTACAATACAACCGGAAAATCTTCTGGAATTGAGAAAATCTGCGATCAGTAAGAGCTCTCTGGGAGTGAACAAGGGATTCTACCGGAAGAAAAACAAAGTTCGCGTGACGTGGAGACATTCTTAACTCAGCCAACTAGATTGCGGCATTTGTATTACTGCACTAAACATAAACAGATAATTGGCGGGACGGATTCCGTAAAGGACTGGCAAATATGCGTCATGTGATATTTTTCCAGCCTTCAGGCAATCGCTAATAAACAAAGAGGAAATAAATACGGAGCGCGAAAAACCTCGTTTGATCGTAGCTAGCACAGAGCTAGCAAATGTTTTCCAGATTTGTGATGTTCATCGGCGCCTCGAGAATTAACTGGTTTTTGGTCGTCAGGAGAGAGCACACAATTAAAGTCAGGTTAGTTATTGAATTTACTTATCCAAACCAGAAGTGAAAACATCGATCAGTTGAGTCGACATCTACCCGTATATTTCATCAGTCTTTACATTATTATTTTCTAAGACAGACAGCGCCAACTGCACACAAAAATTTAAGATTTGTGCAAACGGTCCAGAACGAAAGCGGTTGAGCCACAGGACAAATCACACTGTTCAATTCCTGGTTTTCACTAGTGCATAAATATAAGCATATTAAGCAACATGCCCAGATCGGGTGCGAGTCCATACCGGCTTCCACCGTTTTGCGGAAATCGGACATCTTTTTAAGAATTCGATGGAGGGCTTCGGAAGAGTTAAAATTTAAAACACTTCCGAGGGTTTTGGAAATCGGTCACTGTGCATCCATGCCCAGTCCGGCGCGCCTGCTTGAAGACATCAAGTAAGTATATGTGTTCGGAATCCAGCTAACCACGCAAGTTTTAATTTAATTAGATATGCTGCAAAAAATTTTGGTCAAATTGAATCCGGCAGACTTTATGGTCTGGAAATAATGTGTTTATAAAATCTAATCTGAAGAGCCAGCGAGATGAACTGCCAAACATTACAGTGAGCACTACCAGATAAATTCAATTCTATAACGCTCTCACGACGCCTTTAAGTTCCTTTAGCTCTCTTTCTTACTCCCACGGTGTTAATAGCAAGCTTAGTGTAATACAATGCGGATATTATTTTGATATCCTCGAGTATTCTAGGTATTAATCCTGAGCTGTCGACGCACTCTTTAAATACCGGAACGTTTTTCCGTCTATATTTTCCAGTTTGTAAGATAAATAGTCTGTAATTCCACCATCCCCATGACTTGAGCATAGATTGATCATTTTAAAAGCAATTTCAATTGCCTAGCTTAGGTTTTCCTTTATGTTAATACACTGATAATATATAACATAAATATCCTTGCATTGTCCCTAACGTTTTTACTGCACGACACTCGGAAAATTTAACAAAGGAAATCGATTTTTATAGGGAATGAAAGTCTTAGTCTCGTTGTCTTGCTACTCAATGAAGATCCGGCTAGATCGCATTTAATGATATACTGAACCTCATCTATCAAGGAAAACAAGACGTATTATCAATTTAAGTGCTGGTTGAAAAGGCCTGAGGTTCAGTTTGATCTCAGTGCGCTCGCGGCATTGTTTTATCTGACATTTTCAATCAGTTATGTCTAGAATTTAATGATTGTGCGAAGTTTAAAAGGAGCACTACTCGAAATGTGAAGCCGTTCTCTAACTATCTATGCCAACAGCAACAACAACAACAGCAACAACATCTTTTATTTAAACACGGTGGGTGCCTTCAGAGGTTGAAAACGTACAGTGTACGTGCGACTGACACCTCACATACCATAGGCTAAAAATTCACGCTTTTTAGACAGAAAACCTCTCTTGTATTTTTCCGAAAGTACGCGTGTTCCTTTCACGTAAACCATAAAGATACAGACTTCATCAGTCTACCCTATCACGCAAACAGACAGAATAAATCAAATTCTATATTCATGCTAATCAGAAGATCGACGAACTTTGACGCGAGCGAACTCTGCAAGCTTAATTGTTTTCAAGTTCCTCATTCGGGTTATCCTCCAGAGTCTTGGTTTTCTTTGCTTCTTGTAGTTTTGCTATTACCTTAGTGGTTAAAGGAGCTACGTCATTGTTTGTGCATCTTGAAAAGTTTGGCCTAAATTCTTCAATTTCGTCGTTTGTTATCCGTGTTAATCTTCTCCATCGTTAAACATCTTTTCTTTCTTTCTGGTTTATTATCACTTTGGTGTTTTTCTGTCTTATTAAACGTTTATTTTCAGGTTTCCTTCAGTTGAAAGGTAATCATTTGTACGAGGCCAAAATACCATGACTGAGCTCCTTTAATAAATAAACGAGCGTTCAGTGCGTGTCATTATATTCGAAATTGATTGGCGCACCACGAAGGCGCACACACGTTGCGAGAAAGAAGACTTCTGCTCATTTACACTTTGCTTTTATTTTCATCCAATAGATCAGCCCCCTGAGAACCACTGGTGCAATGAACAATTCGAGCTCCTTCAGCGTTCAAGAGACCTCCAGCTCGTTATTGATAATTTACGTCAACATCTCCATGACTGTGGTAGTACTGGCTACATTGTGCCACATTTCCGCTCTGTTCACCTTATTCCAGGGCCGCCTGAGAAGAAAGATTATGTCCCCTTTCATGATCAACATCAGCGTGATTTCTTTATTGTTATCGATCGGAGGCTACGCCGTCACATTGGGTACGGATTTTAAAAAGGAAACGAGGAACAACACGCAGGCTGTATACCTGTGCAACTGGGTGACTTTTGCTGGTCTTCTCTCCAAAAATGCCTTTTGGTCAACACTGTGCGCTATGAACATTGTATCAAAACTGGTATCAGATCGATGTGACCGTGGATTACCTCAACAGATGACAAGAAAATCGAATATAATTATTTTCTCAGTATCGTGGCTGTATTCCATTTTGACGAGCTTTCCGATACTGTTTAAAGACAGCCTGACTGCGCTATCCGCCTCTCAATTGACTTGTAACTTAAACTGGACCTCTAGGGGAAAACTCCTTTTCCTCTACAATGCTTTTGTTGCCATAACAACGTTACTGCTGCCTATGGTAATATGCTTAGCGATGCAATATCATTGTGCGAGGTCAGTAGATACCCGGTGAGGTACTTCCTTATGTAAGTCATATACTAGACACATCCCCGTCTCCCGCCCATGTAAAGGGTATGGTGTTTTGGGGAGTTTTGGGAATTACCAAATTTACATAAACGTACTTAATTCACTTCATATAATCAGTGGGTTCATCTTTAGACGCAAAAGATAGAAAGAAGCGCAAACAGGAAATAACATTCAAATCGATACGACACAATTTGTGCAACGATAAAGTTAAGACGCTAACATCCCCAGGGTATACCGCGGACATCTGACTCGTCGATCTGTGATGCGGTGCGCAACATAGAATCAGTGGTATGTTAGATGGGGATTTTCACACCACGTGGGAGGGCTAATGAGGGCGTTATCACGGGGAATTTGACACTGTATGGGCTGAAGGGCTGATGGGGAATTTATCACGAACAGGTTGCCAAGAAATCGCGGTGGAAAGGCCCGCAGACCTCAGAGGACAGTCTCATCTGTAGCCACAGAGAGCTTCATTGTGAAATTGGCGATCTCCGAGTTCGTTTGTGCCTCTCTTTCAAAAACGAGTCCTTGTGCAAAGCCTGTCGTATTAAAATGAATTTGATTTACATTTAACTGAACCCGTAGGAGCACATTTTCATATGAATAGTTAATAGAAAGAGAGGCAAGACAACTCGGAAATGGAATCCCGTGGAAATCCAGTGGAATCCTGTAAATACGACCACCTTCGGATCATGGTAAATTGGTCGTATTAAAGGGGTTCTTTAAATAATAAAATGACTGACTGAGCTTTTTTTTCGGGCCAGAATAAAGTGGCCGTAATAACGAGGTGGTCGTATTAACGGGGTGGTCGTAAGGCGGGGTTCCGGGGTTTGTATGTAAACAAGGCATTGTGGATGTTCAACTCGGACATTTGACGGTGCCTATTCTGTTCCAGTATTCATTTTTGCCATGAATGTACACGAACCAAATAGGGGCATTTGAGCTTGCGCGTTTGAACAACATATACTTTTTTTTCCGGTTCGATCCCAGTTCACAGGTTGTGGGTTAAACCGTGACGGAAAAAAAAAAAAAAAAAAAAAAAAAAAGACAGGAGGAGAACACGAGCGACCATCATTCCTCTCTCCAGTCCCTCATTTTCTTGCTCATTTTCGCAGCCCACCTTTTAACCAAATATTTGCCGTATGCAAATTCAATTTGCATGGTAACTGATACCCTGGGGATTATGCAAATAACAGTATAACATAATTCACACGTGTTTCCACCCTATCACTATACTCGAGGCCGCGAAAGCGAAAAGGTTGGCGACCCACCCTCCCACTCAACGAGCAAGTCGGGCTTAATCTAGCTGTCCGCGTCTATTTTCTCCTCGTCTTGGGCTCGTTCCAGGCCAGAGCAATTCCCCATAACTTATTACCATGTCATGAATAACAATGTCCAGGGTGGAATATTTCATGGTGCTTCTTTTCATTTCTGCAGAATCTGGAAGGCCTCACGTTACACTCAAAACATAACTCGACGACGGCGCCTCTTGTATCGCAGGAAGCTGAACCATATGGTCATCGCCTTGACCCTGTTGTTCTTTATCTTTGAGTTTCCGTGTCAGGTGGGCAACGTTGTTGCCATGGCTACAGGGTACTACAGTTATACGCACCGCGCGGCGTTCTCGCTCGAGATACTGGCACAGTGCAGCGTCCTTTATCCACCATGGGTGTACTTATTTCTGAATACAACTTATAGGATGACGTTAAAGCAATTACTGACAGATGCGCCCAGGCAAAGAACTACGCACGTTAGGGACGACGCCCCAAGAGGAAATCGAAGGCAAGGGGCTGCAAGCAGAAATCAGGAGAACGAAACAGCAAGAGTTAGATTTAGCAATAAAGTCTACACGCTTCCTCAACCTGCTACCCCCACAAGACAAACAAATGGCAACACACAGACTAGTGGCACATCATCTTTAAGGAGTAGAACACTAGAGGGAGGTACTGGAAACGACAACAAAGTTATATCGACAGATGAAAGGAACGAGGAACAGTCTACAGATTTCTAGTAATATATCAAACACGGAACGCCGTGTTTGACCACATTTTCAAACACACACCGAGAATACGACGCGTAGCGGAGTATTTTTTACGAACACTGAGGTGTTCGCAAATGTGGTCCAACAACTGTCTTGAGTAAAGTGCTTGATATATCTTCTCAATCGAAACTAAAGCTGAGATAAACGGAGAAATGAAATCGTAAAAATCGTAAATCCACGCTAATTAAGATCGGATGACCGAACATCGTCACGGCCATGATTTCCTTTGTTTGAACTTGATGAAGTAGCTGTCAGTCTCAAACTAAACTTCATAAGTCAACGTTATGAAAAAAATAAATAAATAAATTTAAAAATAAATTAAAAAAATCGCTAGGGTTGACAGGGTTATACACTCTCTCGCATTCTTCCTTTATCCTAATCAACAGATATTTACATGAACTAATTCTTACACTGGGCTCTTCTCTATATTCTCAAAACAGTATACCTCCCAAAACTTAGTTTGGAAGTAGAAAAATAAAAAAATATTCCCCTTAACTCCAAGAAAAGCGCAAATCCGTCATCGCAAAAGTAATTTTGTTGGGCTATTTACGGTGAGGAGTTGCGGATTTGAGAAGCTTTTTACAGAGGGCCAGGCTGAAAGGTTTACCCAATTGAAGACAGAAGAAAAATAAAAAAGATCTTTCCCTTAATCCCAAGAAAAACGCAAACACTTAATCGCAAAAGTAATTTTGTGGGGGTATTAACGGCAAGGAATGGCGGGTTTGGGGAGCTTTTTGCACGGAGGGTCAGACTAAAAGGTTTACCCAGTTGAAGACAGAAGGATGTCTAGGTTCAAACAGGCAATCATTAGATCTGACCTCTTCGAATTACGACTAGAATGACTTTACTTAATTCAGAAGGGAGAGTGAGGTCCCGAGAGTGAGGTCTTTACGGGAAATTCTCAAACCGAGATCTTTCCGCATTTACCGAGCGATAGCGAGGTCGAATATATGGAAAATTTGAGGTTGGAGATTTTTCCCGTAAAGACTGAAGGTTCGAGGTTAATAAGTTGTTTACTATATGACTTTTTGCTTTGTTTTGGTAGGCCCGTAATCGGCCCGTGTGCATTACGGGAGAACAATGCCGTAAAATTAGCCAATCAGAGAGCGCGTTATATCCGCCAAAAACACAAGCCAGATAATAATGCGGGTTTGTGAGTTGATGGCAAACTTGGATTCATTTCTGCAACAGTAACCAAGTGATAACTGGCATAATTTATTTCGGCTAATATTCAAATTCCACTTCGAAGTATGAAGGATCAAACACATGAACTCGTACATATCCGTCCTCGCCACCGCTGCTATAACTGTGAAGAAAGAACAAACAATATTTCAGTTCTTATGAAACAGCACACAACCCGGCGTGAAACACGCGCCATTTTCATGTCTTACGTGTTAAGTGTGTTTTCAGTAACGAGTTGAACTTTACAAACCCCAAAATCCAAGGACGGAATATATCAAACACGAGTGACCACCGTGAAGAAAATTGAAAACACAAAGCGCAGCGGAGTATTTTTGTTGAACTTCGAAATGTGGTCAAACACTGTCTTGAGTGTTTGACACAGAAAAAAACGGAGAAATAAAACAGGTGTAAACATCTCTGCTCATTAAGATCGGATACTCAAACACCGTAACTGAATAGTGCAAACAATCTCAGGGAAGCTATGGCAAACCTTAGATCACTTTCCTATGATATTATTCTAAAATATTCGAATTCCACGCGTCATCGTCGCTAATTATAAAAGCAGATTTCTCCTAACGAACAACAGTTTACAAATAATAGCCTCTAGTAAACCAAACAGAATACTGTGATTTAACACAAGCTTGAATAGCAGTATTGATTACATCGCGTGCAATTTGTAATTTTCTCGTTCTGCGCTATTCTTTTGTAATGTCGCGTTCTTTTATGATTACTTATGATTTATGATTACCTTTTTCCATCTGGATGAAAAGCGGTGCTGTTAATGGGTCCAAAATGACCTTTGACTCGACCCATTTCTTCTTCAAATACAGTGTGGAAGAATCTGGCATCGAATTTGCCGACTCTTGTGGAAGTGGTTGTTACATCCATCGCCTCCTGGCCACCTCCCAACACCACCTACATCCCACAAAGATCAAACAGTTTGCTATTTATTTTTTGCCGGCAAGTGGTCCACATAAGGGACTTGAAGCTTAGGCCGTTTACTTTCTCAATATAAAGCAGTTGCTCGCGTCGCCATTCCCCCCTGATGGCATGTTACATCAAAGCTTCCAAAAAACTACCCCGTTACATTAACCACTCCCTAACCCCCCCCCCCTCCCCCCGCCCCTCTCAAACCTCCCACTGTCACCAGTTCAAGGTAAACTGAAAATGAATGCCGGAGGGTAACCTGCGATGGATTAGCAACAGGAAGGGAGGGTAGTAGGAAAACACGCAGTAACTTTATCCTACGATATCTGAATTTAAAGCGCTGTCAGTCATGACGACAAGCTCGGCTTTAATCCAAAGATCGAGAGCAAAATTCTCCGTACTTACTGCTGTACACTTACCTTGCGTTAGTTCTAAGAATCTGGTGCTACGTCAACTGAAATAACAGATCAGGTGTAAAATGCGTGTACAGGAGCAGTTGTTTAGCAGAACTTACGTGTTCTCTGACGGGAGAGAGCGATGCTGAATTCACGGGCCTCTCCGTCTTGTACGTATTCATGTGTCGCAGAGAGTCTGTGTCAAAAAGCTGTGGACAAAGGTAAGGCTATGCATCAACTTGAGACAGACAGACAGACAGACAGACAGACAGACAGACAAACAGACAGACAGACAGACCGAGAAACAATCTTCAAAAGGCTGTATATCCGAGTTGCCTTGTCTTTGTATCACAACGAGTCTGTGCGAAACAATTCATATGAAAATGTATTCTGCGTACAGGTTCATTTTCATGAAAATCCATGTGACCTTCGCATGATAGGTTTTACATGCGTACTCGTCTTGAAAGAGAAGCACAAGGTAACTCGCAAATGGCCTATTTACTTGAGTCAAATGCTTACACCGGAACGGCCATGAAATGCATTATCAAGTTTTTTGGTCGCTGCCACTTCAAAATAGCAATGAAAGGATTATTTCCCCCACAAAAAGAAATATGAAAAGCACATTAAGATGTCTTACCACTGCAAACCACTGGTGCCCTAAACCACTGATTTATAAGGTAAAATCTACCATTAACCCTCAAATGTTTTCCGTCCACACGAAAACGAAAAGCCGGCGTTTTCAAATTCCTCCGGTTTGAAGAGCGTTTCCGAAAAGCTCCGTTTTCGTGACGGATTAGTGTGGACGGTAGGCCTAACCGTTGAAATAAAGCTGCGTTTTTTAAATATCTCTGGCGTAGTGTGAACGACGCCTTGGTACCTCGACGGGATCCGAGGGCAGGAAGAAGAGTTCATTTACACTGAATTTTCTAAAAAAAAAATGTCTGCCGTGGAATGCTCTCAACACTAACCTTAGCTGTATGATCTTTTGAAGCGGTTATAAACATCGTCTGATCCTTGTACATCTGTATATCGTTGATTTGTTTTGTGTGCTCGTGAACAGTTAACAATTTGTTTCCTGTCTGTAATGAAAATAAATAAATACTTAAAACAGCAAACAAACCAAACATGTGAAAGTGATGTTGCTAAGTTACATAAAGTCGGTGATGAGGTGCAGTTAATCATTTTCACTAATTAGAACTGAACAGAATTAAGAAATTAATACAATAAATTACAATATTTAGAGAAAAAGCCACATCAGCCTTAGGTGGTTTTTATGCAGGTCCTCTATCCTGGTCCAATTGGAATTTGAAGTGTTGGTTTTTCAGGAGGCAGGAAAACCGGAGAACCCGGAGAAAAACCCTCAGAGCAAGGCGAGAACCAACAACAAACTCAACCCACATAAATTATGGCACCGGGCTGGAATCGAACCCAGGCCACACTGGTGGGAGGCAAGCGCTTTCGCCATAGGTCCACAGTGCCATCCCTGCTCACTTCTGTCTACCTATTTGTATTTATATGTTTATTAAAAGGTGATCGATGCATGTGACTCAGAGTTGTCACAAAGCACTGGCTGCCAGCAAAATTTGCCGGCTGGGAAAGAGGTGATCGGCGGCTGGAATTGAGCGCGCAATCACTCAGTAAATGACAACAAACGGTTTTTAGGTTACGCACATACAACCATTCGATATCTGAAACATCTAAATTAAATGTTTGGAATAAATTCCCAACTACCTTGAGTATCGGTGCCACTATAACAAGTTAAGTAATTGAAAATCTTGTTTTGAGCATGTGTCTTCTTTCTGTGTACCGCCTCCACCATCTTGTAAACAGAGAGCTTGATAGCCCCGCATTTAAGGTGTTGCAAAAGAGTTAGAAGATTTAGAAATTTTGTTCCAGGTCTCTTGCAAAAAATGGTGACCGGCTCAATGGAAATCTTAGCCAGGAGACTATTTTCTTAGCTACAACCCTGCTGACTGAAACAGATACATACACAACAAATGCACATGCATTTTCTAGCCCGTGCGCAGGTGATCCCTAGGAGACATCAATGTGCTGGCTAAACATTTCCTAAACATGTACATGCAACTGTCCACAACAAATGCATACATGCACATGTGTGTATTTCTGTAAGCAATATTAGTTATGGTTCAAGCACTGTAAACAGTACATTGCACATAATTTATGTTCCTCTTGCAAGACCTTCCACTGGTTAAATCAGCATGCATACAGTGTGCATGTAGATTATCAATCAAAATTTCTATAATATCATGTTGAATTATTCTCATATTTTGATTGGTTTTTACTTATGATTGATTGGAGGACAGATGAATAGATGACGTCATTGACATTTTTGTTTTGTTTCTTAATCACATACTGTAAAACAAATAGATTCCACGTTCCCATGCATCTCTTCAGTAATTGATAACAGATGACATCCAAATGTTGTGAGAACACTGGTGACACACTTGGCTATCGTCTCCTGTGCCACTTTGCTGTTCTTACCACATTTTGTGGTCATCTGTGATAAATTACTTCAAACAAATGTACAGCAACATGGAATCTAGTTGTTAAACCTAAAGATGACAAAATATAAGAACAAGTCATCTGGCCCCAGTTGTTGGAAGGCTGAATAGTGCTATCCACCAGACGAATCGCTATCCAGTGGGTAAATGTGAACCAAACAAAACATACTATTTGCCGGATAGTGATTTATCTAGTGCATACATGTAGCATTGTCTACCTTTTGAACAACCCAGACCTGGGCTTTTGTAACCCCCACCACCTTCCCATAAACATTCAAATGCAGCGTAACTATCTTACTCTCACCTTTGTATCCCACTGGCAAAGATCTCCATTTTCATGTCCAGTGATTATGTACTGGTCTAATGGACCCCAAAGGGCTGCTGTCACTTTAGGTCCATCAATCGGTACAGTAAGAAATGGTTCCTTGGAGCCTTCAAACAAACACGAGGTGTCAGGTAATTAAGATACACGTACACAAAATAAAGGTTTTAGTTACATATGTGTAAAGGGTGAAAGAAAAACTCTGCATTGTGTCTCATGCATTGTGTCACATGGACCTTATCTTTTTGCTCAACTAACGGGGTAAGGCGGGGAGCCTACCCTGGTCTCAGTAGCATTGCTACATTGTTAGCTCTACTATTACGTCATTGCAGGGTTACCCTAAGCTGATTAAGTCGACCAGTAGCCATTTATATACCTGGGTGGAAAGAGAACTTTGAGAGTGAAACACAGTGAATACTTCTCAAGAATGCCAATGCAGAGCAATTTTAATAGAACTCAGTCCCACTAACAAGGGTAATAATTAACAAATAAAGAAGCCTAGACTGTGTTCTGTTCTGTTGTAAGGCACACGCAAAGTGGCAGAGCACGAAAGAGGTGTAGGGGGAAACACAAGATGCCGTTAAGTGTTTCTCCCTAGTTCTTGAGTGTTATGTTATTATTATTACATGCAACTAGTCCTCTTGGGTGGGATGTTAGTCCAATGTAAGCAATCAAATCATGTTATCAGGTACAGGTAGCTTTCACCCATTTATACAAGAGGAAATGTGAGAGCGAACTCTCTTACTCACAACATACAGTAAATTTACTAACCTTCTCTGATATCATACAACATAAGTACACACTCGTGTCCCATCTGTTTGTCTGTTGTCATCATAACCTTTCTACCACAATAAGAGAAGCCACAAGCCCTGACAGCAGTTTTTGTCTCATATTTAGACAGTGTGGTTGCAGTTTCACAATCCCAAAATCTCAAGCTGTTATCTGCTGACCCGGAAATAAAATGATGTGTTTCCCCTAGAATAGCAAAAGATCAATTAAGTTAAGGAATTTTCCCATTACTGGTTAAAAACAAATTAATTATTAATTTAAGGAATTTCTACAGTGCGGTCATCAGTGGAGGGTAGTACTGAAGCTACCAAGCCAAAAAATCCTTCCTGGCAAGGGTAAGACCTGTCAGCTACAGGCCAGTTTGTTTTGTCTGTATACTGAAATGCAACTGTTGATGAGAAAACTACTCTGTCTGAACAACATTCTGTAAACCTTTGTTGATTTTCTCCATTCTGTTACACTATGTACACATCTCTTCTTTTAATAATTCTGTATTCTCTCAATATCTATGGAAACCTTACAACAACTGGAGACTGACTAGAGCACTCTTGGTTTACTTCAGTGCAGACTCAAATGTACATTTTTCTGTCTTACTTTTTATATGTGCTTTTTGTACAACTGTAAAATGTATGAGTGAATAAAGTTGTTGTTGCATTCAGAAACCTGTCTCATCAATGTATTTTTCAAGGATACAATCGACATCAATACACCAGACAGCACCACCATGCCCATTATATGTTCCAAGTCTTTCACCATTTAATGAGTACCAGACATTTGGTTTTGTGTCTTTTGCAGAGGAAAAGAGCAAGTCACCATCTCTATTGTACTTGATCTGAGTGATTGATCGCTCATGACCATGGAGCATAAGTGGTTTCTAGGTACAAACAATAAGTAGGTAGGATATTAGATATTATTATGCAGTCACACATACAAATGCATACAACACGCATACAAATATCAAAATTTAGAAATTTTTTTTTTACCGGGGGGTGGGAGAAATACAAGTATTAACTTTATAATATAGTAATTAGTATATCATGCAACAGTTTTCCAGCCTTTTGTTTGAATTCTTCATAGCATGGGAAAAATAATATGAAACAAAAACATGCTACATGTACATTTGTTGACTGAAAATCAGACTGAAAATCCATGGGATCATTATCACAGTTTTAGAGTTGTACAGCCAGGAGAAGCAAGGGGGAGGAGGGTCATTTTGTGACTGGGTTTTTTAGAGGGTTGAATATGGGTTTACTGTAACAATGTCGACCCAATAGAATCAAGATCAACATTTTATTACTCTTGTTCCTGCTTGATCGTTTGACTTGAAACTCTCCTCTCATGTGATCTTAGCGAATTTGAAGCTACTTAAATTTTCTTGAGAGTCGTCGACAGTTTTCAGTTTTACCGTCATCGTAGAAAAAGAGTTGCTCGGCTTTAATGCGTATTACTACGTAACACATGGAGGCTATATTAAAGCTAAGCTAAGTACGCTGAATTACGATATGTAGAACAAAGTACAAGGGCGATTGGTGAGAGTTAAAGTTAACAAAAGTTTTCAATCTACATATACTGTATTTACCGGAAAAAAACCCTTATTATTCAAGCATAGATTGTCGAAATTGACGAAAAGCAGATGAAATAATATTAATTAAAGCTAAAATTTCATTGCGAATTGCCGGGTGAAAAGCATACGGTATATTTGACCCCAGACATATTCCAGTTAAAAATAAAAGGCTTACAGAGATTTGTGAAAACGGAGAAATGATTACTTACCATCTTTTGGTCACTGAATCTCCGAAATAGCTAAAATAATAACAAAACTTGACCATAGGACTAAACTCTGAGTCAGAAAGTTCCAAAGCACGTTTACTCGCAAGAGCCTTCGGTTGAATGTCAGCGGATGTTTGGCGTTGTACCCAGGCCTTCCCGGACACACGATATGTAACGCCTGGTTGATTTCATTAACTGCGATCAGGCGAAAACGAGAAGTAAGGGAAAAGGAAGAAGGAGAAAAGAAAAACAGCCTAAGATTAGGGGTTTCTTTAATTTTTTATCTTTTATTTTTTTTTTCAAGGGAGAAGGAATTATAATATAAGAGCTAATGTAAGGGAGGGAGGGTGCTCGCAGCTTAGATTTCATAGGAAAAACCGGCAAGCGATTCTAGATTTTACTAGGGCCTACTTGCGCTAACAGGGTAGAGAAAAGAAAAAATTCTCTACCCTATTGTTAGGGCAGAGAAAACTATTTTTGTTATAAAATTAGCTTCTGTCATAGTTTTGTTTAGGATAGGGATTAGTGAACGCATTTCGCAGTCTGGATTTTGAACGGGCTCGGTCTAGATGTCAAGTTTAATATACCATTTTTGACAGGAAATGTAACCCAAAACAACATTCCATAGAAAATGATTCCGCATTCACAGTCCCTCTGGCCTGTAATGACGTCATCTCCCGCCCACGGCCTCTTCCCCGAGCGAGAGGGACTAGGCTGAGGACGAGAGCTGATTGACATTTCAGGCTACCATCTCTGCCGTAGTCAAACTAAATCCTTTTTCTATAGCCCTGGAGTAGGTAACGCGCCTTAAATGTTCAAAATCTATCCACTATTTCAGAATAATTGGCTCAAAGTCGATATCTGTTTTGGGTCGCACATACCTACATATTTTATAACAAGGAGTAGTCCCCAGTGTCCTGGAGGCAACTACAGACCCGTTCGCGGATTTCCCGCCATCCCATGAAAAATGGATATTTCGCGTCTTGTTTAACGTATGCCTTTTTCAAAATGGCAAAAAAAACCCGAACTGGTCTATTCAAGGGTTAATCGGTTGACCAGTATCAGTTACAGTACCTTTTAAATAACTTATATGCAATAAAACTGTAGCTTCCAAAAACCGTCGATTAGCTAAAGCGATCTTCAGGATTGGAATATACTTTCAATCCAGGCATTACATCGGGGATTATATACTTTTCAATGGAATTAAATTACATGAACAATATTTTTTGAACAAAGTCACAAACAACAAACTGAGCTTGTGCCGTGCTTCGCGCTTTTTTCTTCGCTTTTCAGCCGCTATCCATCTCCAGTCAGGCTCTAAATCTCAAATTTAGTTATTAGCGGATCCGCTGGAAATTCAACTAACTCATACTCGAAGCTCGATATTTTCGAGCAATATCTGAAAGTGCACCAGAGTAGAAATAATTACTTCTACAAAAATCGTTTGGAATTAATTTTACATTGAAAATATTAAAGAATTAAGAAGGAATCCACCACAAGTTTGAGTAGCAAGTGGACAAAAACTTTGTACCGAGATTATTTACATCGTTTCGCAAACGTCTGTGCGACTGTTTTAAATATCTAATCAAAAAAAAAAATTATCTCTAACACACCAAATTTTGAAAACCAATGTTGAAGCTCATATGAAAGTCTTGAAAGTACTGAAATGATACTGATAACGAAATTTTACCTGTGTTTGCCCAATGTCTCTGAACTTTGAAACTTATTTTCTCTAGTTCACTGAGAAATTGTTTCGGTGTTATTTCAGGCAACTATTTATATCTTTAGCTTTAAGAAAATGTAAAAAGGACTGTGAAATACCTAAAATTATTCTGGTACAAGGTTTTTGTCCACAAAAAAACTGAAATTACTCGATTTCTTACCGGATTTTGTCTAGGGTTAGGGTTAGGGTTTACTAAAATTGCCACTTTCCTTGAAAAAAATTTCCGTGCCAAAAGAAACTAAACAACTTTGCATGTATTGTCTCTCTGCTTACAATCTGTTCAGTTTTCTCCTAACGGAGTTTCAAAATACTGAGGTTATTTCGTTTTTAATTCTTGCGTTTCTCTTGAATTCTAGCCTGTATGTTTCCTAGTGTACCAGAGTTGAGGCGAAACAAGGCGAGTAGCCCGTAGTTTTTGAAGTTTCCTCGTTCTAAGTCTAGCATAAGTAATTTTTCATCAGACGGAGTCATCATAAGCCTCTGATTTGTGGTTGACCTTTTTTGACGCAGCTTTCTTTACCGCGTAAAACCTGAATGAAGCCATAATGAGTAGATCTAAAAACTCAAACAATGTCAAAAGACTACAGCCAAGGAACAGCCCCATGGTACCACCCATGTCCGCTGAAAAGCAAAAATATCAAAGTATTAATCACCTAGCGTACACTAAAATAATATTCCCAACCTCACATCCTTGCCTTGCCGTGTTCCCTGGAAGCAATATTAAGCAGATGATTTTGGACTTTGTTTGTTTTGTTTGCTGTTTTTGTTTTTGTTTGTTTTGTTTTTTCGTTAAAATGTCTAAATCCAAATGCATACTAACTATTCTACTTTAGAGAATATTTACTAAGGATAAATAACTACAAATTTAGCTGTTTGTTTCCAGAAGTGATCAAAGTGTAACTTCTTCTTGCACGTGACATAAATTAAGAAATTCATATCTAAGCTTCAGAGGTGGAGGTGATTTTGTTCTGCATATCATAATGTACTACCAAATTCACGGAACGAAACTACAAAGACGTGTTTACCAACGAGTAAGGATATTAAATTTGAGTTTGTTGCATTTGTAGGCGGGAGGGTTTGAGCGAGGGAGTGTGGGCGGGTACGCGTATTGCTACCTACATCCAAAGGCGAAGATATCGTAGGCTGGCTTTTCTTTAGTGACTTCGGTTGACAGACTTTCGTAGAAAATGTTCAGCTTCAATAAGTGTCTCCTATTAGGAAAATGAAAGAAAGGGGGAAATTTTCATCATAACTGAATGTTGAAAGGCAGTATGAGTTTCAAATGTAAGTTTAATTTTCTCCTTAAGCGCAACTCGCATAAACTCTTGCACGAATGTACCCCTTTTGTGTGGAGCCTACCCTCAGAGTAAATTATAGGTGGTAACGCACCTCATCCCCCTTTTCTAGCTGACGCGTGCCAAATGATCTTTGCGATCGTGTTTATGTATACAAAATGCTTGGAATTGGGACCGGATACATGGTAGAATTTTCCGTCTCCTTTTTCCTCGTAACAAAGCTTCAAAGAACACTTTTTTCGGAAAGTCGAACCTGATTATCTCTTGCAGGGCATCTGTTGCGGTCCCGTTCTCACTTTTATTGAAGAATTTGTAAAGTGCGTCCCAGAAATGAGGTGACGGGAAATATGCCGAGGAGAGCACCAAGCCATACTTGATCTGCTCACATTGTACAGGACAATCACAATCACTTGGGCTGAGACGTTCTGTTGGAAAAATGGAATTATTATATAAAGGATATTATACGGCATCGAAAAGATATGACTTCATATCTTCAAGACACCGTGTTATTTTCTTTTCGTATGCCATGGCATTGATGTGGCTTCACGTAAACACTCCATGGACTACTAGTCAGCGGTTGACCATTCACTTAAAAATCATATAGGCAAACTGACTGATCGGCCTGTCCCAACTGTGCTCGGCAACTTTGGAGCAACTTTTGGCGTTTGGAGCAACTTTTTGCAGTTTTAGCAACCCCGAGCAACAGAGAAAATTTTGCCTTTCTAAGCAACTTTTGAGCAAAATATAGGTTTATAACACATATCCCCTGAGCACGAAAAAGTCTACGATTTCGTATAGAAAACTTCAATTATGCGAATTTCTTGAATGTTTATCAACTTTTTTAAGTTTGAACACAACCTGTCACTTGACAACGTTCGGCAAAACGTCAAATGAACCATGTGTTTTAATTTGTTCCGTTGTTCCGTTAACCTTAAGAGTCTGCTTAAATTTCGCCCATATTTGTGAGAAACCCTTTAAAGCTGAGTTTCAAGCTATTTTTCTTCGCCCATGTTAGTAATTATTGTGAAAAACGAAAAATAAAGCTTTCAATTAATGGTTGTATAAGAATATCAAGAAACTTAGGTAACAACTTTTGAAATTAAGGAGCAACTTTGGATTTTTGGCACTGTTTTAGCAACTTTTTGGTATTCCAGCGAGCAACTTTCCACAATTTCACGAGCACCCTCTGACTGACTTCACAGACAAACAACTGTGAAAAGCGGGAAATGACGTCATCAACATCCTCACAAGTGAGGATATGGAAAATACCCCGCTCGGGTCCCGGATGTAGTTTGGTATGAATTTTACGAGTAGTGTATTTTCTATATACTAAAAAAATAATAGAAAATGGTGAACTAGGATATATTAACTTACAAGTTCTAAACAAAATTTCATTCAGCAACTATCAGCCATGTTTACTTGGCTCCTAGATGTCAAATATGATATGATTTGGTAATAGGGGTTTCAATTCACCAAATAGCGCAGTGATGCTGGCCCCGTGAAAACGATTTCTTGTCCAATCGGGACTCCGTGGCTAATATAATAATCCACATATAAAACAATTTTCTAAAATATAATAATAACAGTGACGGCAAAGTCGAGTAGCATCTGTTGACTAGCCGCTTAAATTAAGACGAAATACCACACCTTCCACGGAGTTTAGAAAAATGCCTTTACCAGTTGAGGGCAGGATGCAGGTTCGTATCTCTTCGGTGCTGCAAAACCTTGATACGTTAAACACCCCTGAAAAAAAGAAAAAAAAAAACAGTGGAGTTTTTTTAACTTTTATTTTTATTTCCTGCACATTCTTCTTATGAAATCTATTCTGGCTGTGGTTAAATTCTTGGGCTACGCTTAAGAAATTATAGACAACTGGTTTACCTCCAATATAATGGCAAATTCAATCCACTTCACCACATATAACTGATATTCAATCTTGCTTCTCGTCACAGTATCAACTTATTATCAAGCACACGGGTCGTACATCCGATACTGGCGTTAACATTTTAGTTTTTTTTCATACCTCTATAGGGCATACCAAGAAAACGACAATTACAAACGTCCATCAGTTTCTTTTGGTAGCATTCATAGTAACAAGTGCTGGTTGAGTATGTCTTCGTAGTTACCAACTGCCTTGTACCACACGGCGGCTGAAAGGGTGGCTCAAGATTGATCATCTGCAAAACGGGGTGTTTCAAATGAAACAGTTAATCAAACTAACCGATAGTAACAATGCCAAAACATTTCCTTAACCTAAGCTTTATTTATAGCCCTGTTAGGCTTCGGCTAATTGAAAGAAGTGTATACAGTGGGATCCCCATTTTTCGAACCTCCAAGGAAAACGAATATTGGTTCGAGAAATCGGGGGTAAAATTACAGTGAAACTACAGTGTTCGACTTTTTCGTTTTTTATTAGTTTTTGCTTCTCCAAAATAATAATAATAAATAAATAAAACACTTTAACAGCTGACACAATTACTGGTAACCCAGTAGTTTACATTGTGGGCTATATAAAAAAAAAAGTAAGAGTAAAAAAAGTATATATATATTTAGTTAAAAAATGTTAAAATATTGAAGAAGTTAAAATATAATACAGCATGCTTATAAAATGTATTCGAATATATTACAAGACATTTTCAGAACGTTGTAGAGACGGTAAAATGTTCACGGTCTGAATTACTTTGTAAAAAGTTGTTCACTAAAAGTTTCTTAAGGTTTCTTTCATGTGTGATAGTTTTAAATTTGTCGTCTAGACAGTTCCACAGGTAAGTGGCACTTGCATGAAATGTTCGTAGGCCTGCGTTGGAGCGACATTTCGGCATCGCCAGATGATCATGAAAAGAAGCTCGGGTATTATAAGAATGGGTGTTTCTAACATAGGTTCTATAACTTGTAAAATAATGCGGACACTCCCCATTCACAATTTTAAACATCATGCACAATTTCTTCATGCGTATTACATCATCTATTGGCATCCACTGTAGTTTCTTGAACAGTTGAACCGAGTTATCGTGGAAACTAGCGTCTAATATTAACCTACTACAGCTTTTCTGCACTCTAAGTATTCTCAGCAGTTGATCGTTAGGGGCATTACCCCAAACCGAACAGCAATATTCAAAGACAGGCTTCATAAGCGCGTTAAATAACAATTTTCTGCAGTGGAGATTAAGGTAGCCTTTCGCTCTTTTAAGTAGATGAATTCTAGAGTTCAGCTTCCCAATTAAATATTCAATGTGGTTGTGCCAGCTAATGTGCTTGTCGATCTTGACGCCTAAGAGTTTTTCATCCTTGGCTTCTTCTATGCGGTTACCATTCAAGTGAAGATCTAAGGTTGGGTTGTTAGCATGTTCCAACTTCCGTTGTGTAGCTATGAACAGGTGCTTCGTCTTCTTTGTGTTAGGTACCATTTTGTTTAACTTTAACCAACTGCTAGCGTTGTTTAGGCTGTCTTGCAAATTGTTTTGGATATGATCAATGGAGTGATCAGAAGTCCATAACGTTGTATCATCAGCATATATTTCGACGTCAGAAGTTGGTAGGCAGACAGGTAGATCGTTAGTGTAAAGTGAAAATAGCACGGGACCCAGGATTGATCCTTGTGGAACGCCTTGTAGTAACGTGAGAGGGTTAGATAGCAATCCAGAAATGGCGTATGTTAAGTTTGAGTTCGATCGTATAAATACGATTTGAACCACCTCAAGGTTGGTTCACTAGCGTGGTATTTAGCGATTTTAGATAGTAGAATGTCATGACTCACTAAGTCGAAGGCTTTGCTCAGATCCAAGAATACCGACCCAACAAACTTGCTTTTATCCATAGCTTTCAGCCAGTTGTCTGTGAGGTTCAAGAGAGCAGTTTCGCAAGAATGATTTTGGCGATAGGCAGACTGTTTGCTGTATAGAAGGTTACTTTTGCACAGATATTTTAGGTAGGATAATGCAACATGTCTTTCAAGAGGTTTGGAGATGACTGGCAGGACTGAGATAGGCCTATAATTGTTTCTGTCATGAGGTGAGTCTTTCTTATAGACAGGAGTTAGCTTGCCTTTTTGAATTTATCCGGAAAAACGGCTTTAGTGATGCTTGCGTTGTAGATATTGGTTAAGCTTTGAGAAATCACCGGTAGTGCCAGTTTTAGAATTTTAATGCCAATTCCATCTAGGCCAGTGGCTTTGTTTCTTCCAATGCGCTTTATATATTCTTCAACTTGTTGAGTGGTCATGAGGGGGATATCAAACTGCGTGGAAACATCTATGCGAGCATTGATAAAGTTTGAAATGCTTGCGTGTATGTCATCATGTACTTGCTCGTCGACTGTGTCCTGAGCCGAGTTTGCAGCCAGCTGTATGTTGGTGAAGTGATCGTTAAAAGCGTTAGCCATGGAAAGTGGGTCTGTTATTTCTGTGCCATGCGTTTCAATAAAAGAGGGCGATGAAGGATTCGGGTGTGTTGGTACTGCATGTTTAAGAGTTTTCCAAAGTTTTTTGGGGTTGCCCATATTTTCAATGATTTCATTTCTCATATGGGCTGATTTGGCATTAGCGATCATTTTGACAACTTGATTCCTTAGCTTCTTATATATGGTGCTCGCTAGGATATTTGTTTTCGCACGTTTCTTGAACTTATCTCTGATAATGGAGGTAGCTAACAACTCAAATGGAGGTAGCTAACAACTCAATCCACCCCCAACCGATCATCTATGTTGTTAACATAATCACCTTGCTTCTCTGTATTCTTATATTTGTGTTATATCCCGGTGTCACATCCATTCCAAGGTTTTCTATTTCCGGCCACTCGTTCTGGTCATGGAGCAACACTTTGAGTCCAGTTCCCTCGTAGCTAAAAGGCCCATAATACTCGTTGGGTTGTACATCTATCATTAGACTTAAGGCTTGTGTTATCCCGGATGACGTGACGTCAAGAAGAGGATGTCCCGGAGCCCCAGAGTTGAAAGTGTAGCATAGACCACGCTGTCGTGGAGATATGGAATACAAACAGTTAAACAGTCCAATTAGTAAAAGTTAAAGATGTTTTTGAGCTACGATGTGCGTAGTTTGAAGTGCGCATTGAGAAAACAAATCTAGTAAGTGGTCTAAGCCCAGAGCATCAGTAGTTCGTCTTGTGTGATCGTCAGGGTGAGGGTAGTTCTGAAAAGAACTGTTGTTGGTGACTGACGTTTCAACAACCTGAGCGGAAGCTCTCTTCAGAGTCAAAAGAATAGTCACTTGACTTTGAAGATGAGACTTCCGCTCAGGTTGTCGAAACGTCAGATGACGACGAACAGAGGAAATAAATTATTGGCCGAGTTCTTTTTGTGTTAGACCTGCTCAGTTCCTCAATAAGGACAGAACAGGATTTACCTTCTTAAGGTCGCTTTTGTGGAATTTTAGCGGAAATTATTTGCCAATATAAATAATGAAAAAAGGACTATGATACGACACGAGACGTGGTGTCATTTCGTTTATGCATAGAGCGGTTTTCAATTAAATGTCGTAAAATATGTGGGTTTGCACTTACCACGCTAGATGATTGGCTTAAAAAACTCGCGCCATTTTTTCATCCAATCAGAAGTAAAACTAAAACCAATCATGACTCGCTCGCACTTGTTTTCCGCGTTTCGCTTCAGCTACACGTAATTACTTCGAGTTTTGATTGGTTCACTGTATTTCTGTATCCTTTGTGATTCGCTAGAGTGATTACTTTGGTTTTAATCTCACGACACTCACGCCTCGACCACACTTATACGTCCGCACGAAACGCATACTTTTGATGCTTTTTGCCTATCGTCCACACTATAACAACCACCGAAAATGCTGATGAAAACGGAGGTTTTCGAAATTGGTTTCAAAAGTAGAACCTTTTGAAAACGCTCCGCTTCTCGCGTAGATACGTGAAAATAGAGATTTTGGAAACGTTGACGTGAAAAGCGTCATATGCCGTCGCTTCCATCAGCGTTTTCTAGGTCAGGCTAGGTGAGAACAAAACGAAAACGTGAGTGAGGTCGAAAATATTTTGCTTCGTTTTCGTCTAGACGTCCCGGATACTTATAAAAACGCATTAGTGTGTTCGGGACCTCAATTTAAACCACTCTATTTAGTACAGCAACTAACTACTGATCCTTGTTCGTGGATTTTATAGCAATGGCAGACTCAGAAGCTTTAACACCGTATACTTACGTAAAAAGATACAAAGGTAGTGAAATTTTCCGCACCACACCTTTCGCCTCTCCAACTACAAAACTTCAACATGGCTGTGAGGTTATGCCCAGCCTCTCGCACAGCTTTCTCAATATCAAACGACGTACTAACCCCACGAGGAGCCCGTTGTGTGTCAGCATCCCCCGGATTCGCCGGCATGAGGTAGTCAATACCATCCAAATATAACTGAGCATCAGTGCCTTGTATTTTGCTTTTCAGTAGCATGTTCTGATTGCAAATACTGACGGCTGGGAAAAGCAACCTTTTTGAATGTTCAATGTCCTTTGTTACCGAGCTTTCGTGTCGCAGTAACTTCAAGTAATTTTCCTTGACAGTAATAGCTAATATGACCAGACAAACAAGCATCAGTATCAGCCAGAGGATGCGACGAATGGTCGAGTTAGAGTCGAACAGGAAATGAAAACCATGTAGTGTTGTGTATGATCCAAAGTTCTTGATCAATGTTTGTTCGTCTGTTTCATCATTGTTCTGGTCGATTTCTCCTCCATTTTCTCGCCATGGTTTTGTGTTCTCTTTTACGCAGTTGTTCATTTCCATTTTACCCATTTTATGAATACATATTCTTACTGACAAATCAAGATTTTTACCGAACTCACTGGTTCACTGATGTCCCCATCTCTCAATCACGTCGAATGCCTGGAAATAAAATTGATGTCAAAAAATGAGGTCGATTGAATTGGCCATTTTCGAGTTTCCTTTTAGCCCTATGTCAAAACGAGTCTTTGTTCGAAACAATGATATGTAAATGTGACCCGTCTAGAGGTTCATTTTCATGCAAATCAACTCATTTTCATATGAAACGTTTTGCCCGAGGACTCGTTTTGAAACAGAGGCACAAGCTAAGGTAACTTGGAAGTGGCCTATAGCATTGATATGTATCGGGGCTTGTATAAATCCTTGTAGCTCTACAAGCAGTTAAGATATATTTTTTAATTAAACAATTGAGAGCCCAATACGCTGGTTGTGATTGGACATTGGGCCTTGACAATTAAGAAAGGATGTTCTGGAATTTATATACTTGAGCCTCTTCCAACACTAATTTTTGAAATCTATTGATAAAAACCGGCAATTTCAAGCAGGATGACTGATTTGCCAAACGTTGTTACGCATTACAATAGACCGTGACAGTATGACAAACATTAAAAGTACATATATCTTATTAGATGTTTTGGTGTGTAGTATCGCTGTATATTTTTACGAGTTGTGCCGTATTTTGACGAGCCCGTAGGGCGAGTCAAAATGCAAACAACGAGGAAAAATATTAAGCGATACTACATACTAAAACATCTAATAAGAGATTTATTATCCAACTGCTGTAATCAATAAATTTATCAATGAAAGAGGGAGAGTGTGACAGTTTTGCGTACGCGCGTCGACCTGTACGGCAAACAGGTTTTCTACTGTACAAATAACTGTACAATATCGCTGTATATTTGTACTGTTATTTGGACGGCATTCGCTGCAGTGTGATAATAACACCTGTTACGAATAAACAAATAACAGATTTCAGAAAATTATCATAGGGCAAGGAAATTATCATATTACTGTGGGGGATTGTTCTTCTTCTTCTTTTTGAACTTCTTCTTCCTCTTCCTCTTTTTCTTTTTCTTCTTCTGCCTCTTCCTCTTCAACCTCCTCTTTTGTTCTGGTTAACCCCAGTAAAAAAGTGTGCGTTTTTTCTGTTATTTACAAACTTTTCCCGTACTACTTTTTTCCTGCCCCCAAGTGATCTACTGCGAAAATAACCCCCCCAACCCACCTCCTCAAATATACATAATCTGCACTGTTCAGATAAACATTTTAACACTACAGAGCGAAAAGCCTCCGAGATCAAATGGTCTTTTTTGTGTGTGTCAGTTTCTGATACGATTACCAAACTCGTTATTCCGTGCCATTATTGCCTTGCATGTCCTAGGTTTGCTCTGTGACTAAACACACGTCTACAACTTGGCAGAAGACACTAGGTGGTTAATTAACTTTGTTAATATTTATAACATGAATATTTGTTAATTAATATTCTACACGAACAGTGCTTTTTGGAAATTTCTTTGTGTAATCGATGTTTGTTCAGAGCGTAACAATGTAATTCACCATGAGAAATGCGACTCTTCTGGACTTTCATGTTAAGCACCTTTTTTCCTGTCCAAGAGATGCTTAATTTTAATTCGAAAAAACAACCAGATGTTAATTAACAATGCGCCGTTGCTAGCCTCTAGCGTTGCAAGATAGAAGACAAGAAATAAGAGCTAAATTTTACGAAATAAAATGTGTTTAGCAAATTAAGGATCAATTCACATCACTAAAAGAATTTTTCCCAAGATCTGTACAAATTTTTTGGTGGTTACGTTCTCTTTTTTATATAGATTACTTAGTAATCGTTTTTTTTTTTTTTTTTTATCACCTCTGAAAAAGCAATTACAGTGACATCGCTGTGAGCATGCGTGTATGGAACAAAATTGAAATTTTATTTTTAAAGGCTGACTCAAGAAATTTCAAATACTTACATTTTCTAAGACACCTTGCCAAGATTATCCTTTGCCAATCTGCAAAGGCAACATCATGTACCATGGTGATGGTGGCAATTGTTTATTTATTTTGCCTACCCGAAGGCGGACTTAGTCTTTCCGAGAAATTTTAATTAATACCATAGCTTCGGTCTCCAATTTTCAACGTGAGACCGAATAAAGAAAAAATTCCTTGTACTTCAGGCCTTCGTCGACAAAAGCTCCTCAGCCCTTTTCGTAATTTCAGAGGTGCGTTCAAACAGCAATTATCAGCGATTGGAACTTCTGTATTATTAATTGCGTGGCACTGAATATCAGCGGTCGATAAACTGTAATTGTGGCGTTGTATTTGCGCCGAGGAACTCCTTTTTATCTGCGGATCAGTACAAACCAGTGACGACATCTGAATCTTGATTAAGGAGGCTCGAATATCGTTATTTGACTATATGGAATATCAATCCAATCTTTGTTACATTCCCTTTCTAAATCTCCCGTGTCAGAACTTTCTTGCAGCACTGGCGGAGGAATTTAGGACCTATTTTAATATGTTTACCACTAAAAAATAATTTCACTGTACACTACGGATAAATTGTAATTTCAGCTTTGCATTTGCGCAAATAGAAATATTTTTTATCTGTACTTGTGACAGCAACAAACATCGAAGATGCTACGACGTATTGCTTGAATATTAATTTGAGTACCGAATATCGATCCAGTATTTTATAGCTCTTCTGTCAGTTCTAACTGAGTATTTTTTTTACCGGCTTCCATAGGAGAATTGCTTTGGAAAATTTGTACTCGTCTGGTACGAAACCGATAAGAAATGACTTACAGATTGATCTCTTTAACTGAGGAAGATAGCTCCATTGTATACTCTAATGATTAATCAGTGTTACTTACCACAGCAAAACAAAGCTGATATCTTGAGGAAGTTTGATGCTCTGAGAACTGTAATGAGATTTCTTAAAGTTTGGCAACTTCCCACAAACAAAAAGCAGATCGGTTTACTTTGTGAAAACGGTTTTAAATGGAGTCCTGGCAAACGTATTCTGTTTTTTGACAGCGCCAGCTGCATTGCTTGCAAAGAGACGTGAGGCTGCTTTTTAATGAGGGTTAAATTAAAGTAAAGTGACGTGTGATTTTTGCATTTTATGACAGGTACGTGTCATAAATGTTTAAAAATTGCCAACATTTCCATGGAAACAGATTCAAATTTAGTCATTACAAAACCGGCAACGAATTACGAAATAAAAACTTAAATCAATCAATTTTTGTCCTTGTGACTGTCATTCCATATTGAATTCTGAATGCATGGCGGTCTACGAAAGTGGCTTAAAGCTCTTTTCTCTATGTATGAATAAATGAACAGACAAAAGCTAATTAGAGTCAGACAAACACTTTTGCTGTGTAAGTAAGTCTTTTTTGAGGCACACGAAACGTCAAGAAGCATTATTATTATTATTCAACTTTCATACACTGTGCGAATTCCGATTTTCTGAGTGGCTGATTTGTACCACGTGATACTGGGTTGTGACGAGACAACCACCTTGACGTCATTATCGTGGTGTAAATTTAATACACCATTGTCATTACACCATGGCTTCGGCTGACTCAAATATAGTGGTTTCAATGCGGTGTTTCTTTGTGCAGTGTATTCATCGCTCGTGAATGATCGGGATTTACCTGTACTCGTTCACTAACAATGAACCCGAAATTTTCAATACCGCAATCGGCGGCCTCGTACGGTATTGAAATTTCTCGTTCAGTGTTAGTGAACTCGTGCAGGTAAATACCGATAATTCACGAGCTGAGTGCGTTAACCTGTATAGTTATAACATAGCGCGCGGACTGATCCTATCGAATTCCTAGTGAGACATATCATGGTAAAAAAATCTCTATTTACGCACGGCCATGCGTAAAATTAAATAACATGACGTGTGCAATTTCACTTTAGCTGCAAAACTTCCGTCGAGTTTAGCTGTGACTTATCCTTTTGTTAAAGTTTCGGCATTTGAACATCATTCAGTCTGAACAACCCAAACCCTAGCTAATTCGAGCCTTTGACTTTTGCCAAGCTAAGATGTTTACTAAAACTTGAGTGTTTTGGCTCATTTAGCTACATTCTCATTGAGTATTTTGACTTTACTTGCCTACATTTTCATTAATTAGAAGAAGCGAAATTTTCATCGACAAGTTTAGGAACCAGATGAAGCGGGAACTCTCTTCCTAAGAACTTTAGAACGGAACCTACTTTAACTGGTTTTAAACGCCTTGTAAAAACATTCTCCTTTCAGGTATAATTGCTGATTACTACACTAACTATTTATTTTATATATATTGTAGCCAAACATAATTCACTCAGTTAGTAGTAGTAGTTTTTGTTTCGTTTCTGTAACATTGGAAGTTAACGAAAAGTTCAGTTTTAACAGATCATTGGTAGCGTTTCCGTTTAGCTGGGCATATACGCACTGCAATTTTACCCGACAAAATTTAGGTACCCTATCTAAGGATCCCACCGGGAACATAGTGCCAACCGGGACAAAACTGATACCCCATTTAAGGATCGAGAATCTTAAAAACCATACTCTATCCCGCGGCACATACTTATATGTATATAGGCCAGATATGGGAGTATCTCCGGTGGAGGGGGGCGGGAACAAAACTACCGCTTGTTGTTAACGTCTAAACTGCTTAAAATCTTGGCTACCATTAAAAGCCAAAAGGTTAAGATGATCAGTGAAAAGTTAAACTTTGTAGGCCGGATAATTGTGCATAATTTTTGTAATTATTGTTTTCCATCATCGGCTCCTTGGTTGGTTAACCACTGTCGGTGTCTGCTCTATTTACAGCGTTTTATTCAAATGTTTTGTACATTTTCGCTCAGCGACATCTTATTTTTGCGTTTCACTGCCGAGAAAGGACGAAGAGAGTTTTCCTAATAATAAGTTTCGTCAAAATACTGGGAACATTTCAGAACAAGCTGCGAAGAATTCTGGGAATGAGACGGCAAGGAGGACTGGAACGACATGAATGGCTAGTTCCCTTGCGAGGCACGCCTGCAGAGAATCACGGTAGTTCTTTTCATCAAAACACGTATCCAGTCCAGGCATGTCTCATAGAAGGAAATGACCATCGCACATGGCAGCGGCAAAGAGGTGGAAAAAGACCTAGGTGGATTGAGACGAAGGCGTACACTGAACACAATATCGACAGTGAAGTGGAAGAAAACAATGATCTCATGCAAGACGAATTTACGAAGAAGAGACGAATTATGTTAAGCCCTGGCCAAGCGGACTCGCAAGTAGTCGCAAGTAGCCGCAAGTTGAACTTGCGTAGAGACTTGCGTCGGGTGACCGATCGCGAACGGACTCGAAAGTTTCCTCGCGAGTACACGCAAGTTGCGAAAAAAAAATTATTTCAAGGTTACGGGCTTCAGTCATATCCTGTATTTTATTGGCTAATAAGTTGCTATAACATCCAATGGACGTCACTCAACTTGCATTGACTTGGGTTGCGTGGCCAAACGGTGAAACACTTGCGTCGACTTGCGAGCAAGTTTTATCTCGACCAAAGTGAGGGCAAGTCATCGCAAGTCAACACAAGTGCATGCAAGGCCTGGCCAAACGGACTCCCAAGTAGACCCAAGTTTTCAACTTGGGTCTACTTGCGAGTCCGCTTGGCCAGGGTTTTAGGTAGTTCGCAAAGTGGCTTTTTGTCTCCTCTGAAAAACTTTATAAATTATCGCATATCTTCGGAGGAAATCGGGCAGAAAATCAGCTTGGTATATTTCTCCAGTTTTATTATCAGAGACAGGGCAAAATTTGCTCTTCATTATTATAACTATTCCCTGATTATAACCTCCTAAATGCATCCATTTTCACATACAAAGTAATAACCGCCAGCAATCGAGATGACTTTTATGATGATAGAGTCATCTAGTTCGAGTCTTGTGTGAGAAACATTAAATTGAACGAGAATGCAGTACGTAAAAAAAATTCCCAAGATAGCCAAAACAACATGTTATGTATCAAATTGGTTAACTTTATTTGTTATTTGTTGTTCAATCTTCTTGCACACCTGTTAGAAAGCAAAGGTTTTTCTTAGATATGTTGTAAAATTTCAGTAATAAGCTTATAATTGCGATATTGTACTGATTAATCGTGAGTTCTAATTGGCGAGCCTGAATGACATCAATTAAGCTGTCAATTTTTAAATAGTAATAGTAAATGATGTTGGCATGGAAATCTCGCTTTCAAGCTGTGTGGAGATAGTCGTCGTTTTGATATCCTTCGTGTTTGTATGTTCCGACACTTCTTTCACCTACAACGGAGACAAAGGAAAGTATTGTGACTTCCTTCTGGGTGAGGAAGTCTAGCGAAAAAGTTTAAATTTATAAATTGAAAATAAAAAGCTTAGGGGAAAAAATTACGATGGCCGAGTTTCAGATTAAAATGTCTCTAAAGTATGTTTCAAATACAAAAGCCTATTATACAAGTGAATAGATGAAAGATCATATATTTTAACTACGGAGAATGATATGATAGATGTGGTGAAAATGTTAGGGGTACATTACGAACTCACAAAGTGACCATCTCCCAGGTGGCTTGATAGCTCAGTTGCATGGTAGAGCACTGCACCGGTTTTAGAGGTCATGGGTTCGAATCCCATTCAGGCCTGAATTTTTTTTTTTTTTTATCAGGCTTAAATTTCACAACTGCTTAAGTTCTGTGTATGGTTGCGATGATCAATCATGTCTACAAAAGCCTATTGTTAGGAAACAGTGCTTAGGATGCATCTTTACTTGGGAGAGCTTCGTAAATTACTCCCCAAATCTTTAGACGCCCAGCAGACACGATCCAGGTTAAAGGTGAAAAATATGCGGCCCATTCCAGGCAAGTGAGAATTCCTCAAATTAAACAAAATTTATCGACACATATTATCAATGAGTGTGATGAGAACTAACTTAAATACGATAACCTTCTTGTACTTCCAGAGCGAAACCCAAAATTTGGAAGCAACTCAAGCTATTAGTTTTAACAATGTTTCAAGAAACATGACACTTCAATTCATAACCGCACCCAAATTCGCAAATAGCTAATCAGATTGAAGCTTTAACTACAATCCTTGATATCCTGCGATATTACGTTACTGGTCTGATATGGTCGGAGTTTGTGCATTTGGGTGCGGTGAATACCTGTTCCTAATTTTTAGGGTCACTTCGCCAGATCAGGCTAGTTTGCTCTGTGCCAAAATACGAACCGTGGCTGGACAAAATCACCTGATAGACCATTGAAGTGCTCCAAAAACCAGCGATTAGGATGAAGTATAGCAGATTGACGATAGTTTTCTTAACAGATTAGTACGTAAAATTGCGTAAATCGCCTTAGTTGCACATTTCTTACCTGTCCTCCGTTGATTTTTTCTGAGATGGGACTCAGTTTCAAAGTTTCTTTGAGAGTTTATTTGGCCTTCCCTGAATGGCCGTTTGACTTCTCTTCCAATACTGAAGTGTCCAAATACCTCTTTACTCGCCCATAACGAACACAAAGCAAAGAGTACAAGAAAAGAAGCCCATTTCGTGGATCCTACCATTTCTAACTGTCGAGAAATCCGAACAAAATGAACAATTCAGTGTTAACAGTACATCACAATCAACTAGTGTTGACACTTACGTAGTTATTGAGATTCAACTTAGAGGTTTAGGCGTTAAGTGCATTATCCAATACCTTTACTTGTCAGCCTATTATCCAACCCAGACTAAGTCTTCGAGCCCAAATGTGTTACGCTGAATAAATGTTCCAGTTTTATATCCACTCCCTTGAGAATAGAGTTCTATTTTTTTCCCGCCTGTTTACATTTTTTAGCCTTAATTTTGCAAATTGTAACAGTTAGTCTTTGATAAAAGATTTCATCTAGCACTTGGTTATTGCAATCGGAAATTAATCGCAGGAAAGCGCTAAGCCTTGACAATGGTCCAGCATTATTCCGCCATTGATGTTTGATCTTATGTGAGGAAATCAACGCATTGAATGATTTTCATATTATCTTTGGGATTGGCTTGTTTTGAATTTTAAAATTAAAGATCCCGATTATTTACGTATCTTCAGAAACGAAGAATAACATGAGCTATTTCCTCAGTTGATTTCGTTTATTCGCCGAGGCAATGTTCAAAGTTAAGAATCCAAATACGATTGCAGTAAGATGTTTCCTGTAATGATTAACAGGAAATTGCTTTCTTTTTTAATCAAAGGAGTCACACAATCTTATGTGAACTAATTTTTGTGTGTGTGCGATAAGCATAATTTGAGTCCAATCAAATCTGTTTGCTTTTAGTGACTTAGAACTCGATATTGGACTTATTATTGCAATTTAAATTTCGGTAAAACTGCTTGAAAGGTTGGAAGATTTAAAATAACATTTAATCTAACCTTGAGTGACTTGCCAAATCAATATCGACAAATCAAATTGATTTTTATTCCGTACCTCTTCTTTCCGCTAATTGACAAAGTCAATAAAACGCTTATGTGGTTCAGCTGTCGGCGGTTGAGCTGACTAATCAGTTTACAAAATTTTAATCAACTTCTTCCCGGCTATTGATCAAGGCTGTGGTGTTGAGACTTCTTTCCTGAACTTCCTTCCTTATTTGCTTCTCCTGATATTTTTCAAATTAGTTCATGGAAAATATAGAGAGCTACCTACACGCTACGGTGAGGAAAGATAATTAACAATTGATGGACAAGGCTGGGCAAAATATCGTGATTTGTCAGTGGTGAGCAGGTCAGTTATTTGCCGAAGCCGAAGTCTGAGGCAAATAACTGCGAGACTCTGATAAAACACGATATTTTGCGATAACCGAGTTTCGATAACGGTTTTATCATTCGATCACCAAGTTTGTTTTCATATATAAATCACTCTCCGGCAGCTCAGGGAACCGATCTGCCATTCCTCAAAACAAGCGCGTGGTTACAATTACGCAACGGAGCTGAATATTATTTGCAGTAATACACATATAGACGGTGCTACGCTAGCCTGCGAACGCAGACGTATTTGCGGCTGTCACTTGGTTCTGCCAAAAAATAACGTCTGCGAACCCGAGCCAGAAGACGATTTCTGTGACGTAGCAATTCTAAGCCAATCACAGTTTAGCTCAAATAACCCCAGAACTACTGCACGAGGTATTCGCTGCGAGGAGCACTCGAGTTTCATTCTATCATAGAATCTGATTGGCCAAGGAGAAACAAAAGTCATTACGTCAAAGAAATCGTTTCCTGGCTCGGCTTCGCAGACGTTATTTTTCGGCGGAGCCAAGTGACAGCCGGAAATACGTCTGCGTTCGCAGGCTAGTGCCACGCATGAGCAGGCCATTCACGTAGTGGACCTTCGGCCAGTGAAAAGGAAGAAAAAAATCCATCGAATGATAATGTGATTTGTCTGCATAAGTGGTGTACGAAGATGTTTCTTCCAAACATTTGATCCCAGTGCACAGATCACGGTATGTGGGTACGGTACATGGAAGAGATTTTTGTGAAAATTAATATACCTAATCTTGTTCATTTTCGGGGGAACATAATTTTGCAAAACCAAGAGAAGTGCGAAAAATTGCGTTGAAAGAAACTACAAAAAATTTCGCCAGCATTTTTCAATTGTTGATTAGCATTAACAAACCGGATAGTCTGAGAATTGGCGCCATATAATTTAAAGCCATTTTTTCAATCATGTCGAACCGATCTACGAAGAAAAAATCAAAAATTCAAAAATTGTGAAATTCAAAATGCGCTGGTTTCCAAACGAACGACGCTATTGAGCTGGAAAGTTGTAAACAGATATAAAAGTAGTACCTCTTACGCCCAATGAGGATAAAAACTTTGGTGGCTGTTTAGTTTTGGATTTAAGGATTTGATGACGTCACGTGAAAACGCTCTATAATGGCCTCTACGGTCGGGGAGGCTCCGCCCGCAGGCATCTTTTTCCGGCCTTAGGTATATAATAGGGTAGGGAATTTACAAATTGAGGGTAGAGAAATGAAAGGGTTGGGAGGTCGGTCCTTAAGGTATCTAAAAGAGACTTAAACTAAAATATTCGAACAAACGCTGACTATAGCTGTATCATTTCATTTATTGAGAACTACATGAGAAGACTTTCTTTCTACGGCGATTTATTTGTGATACAAGCCATTTATGAAAGTATGTCGGATAGCAGTACCTTTTTCAATAAAAAGTGTACCAAAGCAGCACCTTTTCTGTCAAAATGGTACACTTAAGCGGGAGTTGGACCCCGGGTCGGAGGCTCCCCGTATTAAACTTTGTAGAATACCCCCTCCCCCCTTAGGGGGCTCAAACTGTTGTTATGAAGTTTGCACCCTTCAATTTCACTGAAAGTAAACATTTCTGCAATTATTTCGCTGCTGTTTTAGAAAGAAGCAATAATTTTCTAGCCATGGTTCTGCGGTATGCAGGAATCCATTCGCGTTTACTAACCAGTTTGCAGTGTTAGAAAAGAGAACGGGTAAGATTTGAGATTAAAGTTTATTCTATCACGTTTATGCTATTTGCTGTAAAAATCTAATATTTACAAAATCATTCAGGGATTATTTTTTCCTATAAAAGCTACGTAACACTACAGGTCCCTAGTTTTTCGCCACTATTTTTAGCTGTCAAACTATCTTTGGGGTGCACTCGATAAAATAAGACATGAAATTTCCGTTTTCCGCCGTTCTCTCAAGTCCAGTCTACCAGTGTGGGCTCCTTTCTTGAACAGTGGCTGGTAATCGAGCTTATTTTAGGAATCAAATGAAGTTCGAGCCACGCCAATGTTGATCTACTTTAGGGGTTAATTCAATTTTTCCGACAAGCATCCCCGATCTTTTCATATGGGAGTTTCTCGCGGCTTAAACTCAGTAAAGTTTCGAGTAATCTTCTATTCTAGTCAGGTGCCTCAGTAAACCAGATGAATCTAGGCTAGGACAATTTTAAAGGAGACCTGATTTTGCCTGCGTCGATTTTATACGAGTATTGTTTAAGCGTTTGTAGATTTGGTTGTAACTTCGTTGTCATCGCAGGCCAAATTGTCTGCGGCAGTGTTTGAATCGAGACTCTCTCCAGGAGCATGTCCGTCGCACGAAGATCCACTGGACAGTGATACTGCCGTCGCGTCATAGTACGGTTGATCTTCATTTAACTGATCCATGTCCAGATATGGTATTTCTCTTTGTATCCAGTCCTCTAGTTCTTGGCACAGCTCGGTAAAGGTTGGTCGCAGATCAGGATTGTCCACCCAGCAGCGCCTCATCATTTGATAGCTGTGTAAAAATGCAGATGGAAAATAAGCGCCGGTATAAAACACTTTGAATGTCTGAAATCGTAATATATCGTAATATATCACACGCGAAAGACCGTGTTTTACCACATTTCCTAACATTGAGGTGTTTGGGAATGTGGTCAAACACGATCTTCAGTGTTTGATATGTAAAACTGGGAAGAAAACGGAGGGGTAAACACGTAAAAATCTGTGCTAATTACACCGTCGCACCGTCATTTGATGAATTATTAATAAGTTTAAGAAGTGCCTTTGAAAGAGAGGAGAAGAGATATTCTATGATTTAAGGAATATTGATATATTGAAATGCAAATTATCATTCCAATCGGTTTTTTATTGGACAAAAAAAATTCTAACTGAACAATATACTTCCTCCCCCCTTCTCCCTCCACATTCATCACCATAAAAATGTGACTTACAACTCCTCTGAGCATGTATCTGGTTTTTCCATCCTGTATCCTCTTTTCAGAAGTCTCATAAGTTCTCTGTTTTTGATGCCGGGGTAAGGGAACCCTCCTAAAAATAAAGTTCACCTCGATTGTTATCACCCTTCATGATCTCAGTGGTAAATTACATTTTTAAAATTGTCCAAACAGTGTAACGGGGCTGAGACTCATCAGACATAAGCATGGTTTAACTGGACGCTAATTTGTTGAAAGGTCAACCTGCTGATTCAGCCTAGCGCCTTAATAGGGAGCGTAAGATACCGTTATGAGCTCGCAATCGTTCACCGAGCCACCACGTTTTGGTTTAGGGTGGGCGGGAGGTTGGTGGAACCCAATCTCCCCTCATTCCTCTCGCTTATCGCCCATCCCCTTGGTAGAAATTTCATTCTCTCCCAAACCTTTCCCTCCTTCAAAAATTCAAGCTAGTGGTCCAACATTTCGCGAAGAAGTATTAAGCTTTTGTCCGTTAAGGCTGCCTTTTAATTTATTCATTTCCAGTCAGTCTGTAAAGCTTAGCTTTGAAGAAAACGTTCAATGTCAAGTGATGTGTGTGCATACCGAACTACATATCCTTGAACCATAAATATTATTGGTATTTGTTGTATTTTTGAAATCATATGAATTAACTTTTTGGCACTTTTTATTTGTTTTCAGGCAACTGAGGGGCAAATCAATGTAACATGAAGTACCGGCTAGAAAACTTACCAAGAGTCGCAATCTCCCAGAGAAGAACGCCATATGACCACCTAGGTACAAAATATAGATAAATACTGATAGTATAAAATTGTTCGTACTTTTTGGTATTCAATCTTATTTAAAGACCTAGTTTTCTTGACTTTCCTTGCACAAGGACAATGTTCTCATTGTGATCATGTTCAGAGTTTCGATTTGTATTGCTAATCGCATGAAAGCGAGTGCAATTAAAGATTTGCACGAATGCTATTTGGAAGAGTTTTAAAATACCACGAGTATTGAAAAATCCTTAATTGCTCGAGCTTTCAAACGATACATTATACTATAGAAATTTGTTATTTGACAGAAAAATTATTATTGTGCGTGCGTTTATTTGCGCTACATTGCAAACTAAAAATTAGCGATAAATTAGTCTGCTTTCAGCCAATCATAATAAAGCAATTTTCTCAGTCATTTAATAAAATCCGAAATTCCGCGTTCAACATTATTATTTCGTCATTTCATCAAATTATTTAGGATAATTCCCCAAAGGCGCCTTCAATTTGACATATAAAGGCATAAGCTACAAGTTCAATGTAGAAATTTGCTGATTTACTTACACGTCACTCTTTGTGGTAAAAATACCGTCATTTATAGCCTCAGGTGACATCCACTTTACAGGGAGCTTATTGTGTTGACCTGTCATGTGATACACATTCTCTCCCAGCGTGCTCCGCGCCAAGCCAAAATCAGCGACTTTGACAAGTTTGTTGTCACAGACTAAGACATTACGAGCGGCGAGATCTCGATGAACAATGCCCTTTGTTGATAGGTATTGCTAAAACAAGATACATCATTAATAACTGCAAGCTGTGGACAAAGGAAAACTTAAATGGTTTAACAACTCGGACAGCTGTCAACAATAACTGTGCAGTTGTCGATTTGAGAGAACAGAAATACAGCGGTCGGGAACATAACGCCGTGTAAAACAGGGCAATCATATTTAAGCATGCATGATTCCTGAGAAAAAGAAGCGAACGCGGACAGTCAAGTCTCCCGAGACTCGAAGGGAGTTTTTGGTCATGAAAGATAACCTGGTTCTTAGAGTAATTAATTGAAACTTTCCTGCATTAAGGCTTTTTGAACAACTGACTACACTAACAGAACAATTAAAAAGAACAAATCTTTTCTCACTTACCATTCCTTGTGCTATTTGCCAGGAAAAGGACATCATGTCCTGCGGGGTTATAGAATCGTCTTCATCGTCACCTCCATCCTGTTCTTCATCATTCAAAGACTGAACGCTTTTAATTCGTACGTCAATGCTGCTGTCCGTTTTCGAGAAGGCGACGTTGACTTGGCCAATGTCATTTACACCAGGCCCACAATACTGCAGGTATTATAGACAAGAATAACTTCAAAAGAACTTATTCGGCAATCGGGGCATACTAATAACAAAGAAAAAAATGCCCTCTCTATAGCTAGATCTGAAGAATTTATTACCTCTATGGAGAGGTTTTCATAACAGATGCTACAGTTTAGATGTTATATTCAGGAGTTTACTAAGTGAAGCATGACTTACAATGCCTTCGCTATTCTTGTTTAATAATCCTGGTGTATTTGACGCTTTTTTTCGTATGTTTACGTAACCCATATTGGTGTCTTTTACCTGGAAATCAGACAGCAAAGATTACAAGACCTTACAAGTCATCTGTTAAGTAATGGTTAATTCGCTTGGGTAAAAAGTCTCTCATCTCTTGTTGCAGGTTGTTGTGCTTCAACGGACGAAATAAACTTGTTCAGGGAAACTGCCCCGCTAATACCTTCACCTCGCTTTTTTCTTGACTCGAACAAAAGCTGAGTCCATTTCTAACTAATGTGACTAGTTGATACTACCAACGACCACTATTTGCAGACCCTAACCGATAAATTCTCGAAATGCTTGAAATGTTAAATGAAAAGAAAGCAGATGAGAGAACAAATAAAAAATATCATTATACAGGATAAGTCTGCGGTGGGTCACTTTAATGAAGGAATCAATGGTCGCCTAATGTGATCTATATCTGTGATTATATCATTTGAAACGGATAAGTAGGATCCGAATAATTTGAGACTTTGCGGCGCAATGTTGGAATTTGAAGTCGGAGCGCTAAGATCTGGTCTTTGCAACTGGTACTGTAAAAGCGTCCAATTCTTTTTTCCCATATTCAAAAAAGATCCCGAGCATTCATACGTCATGTGGCTTCAATTCAGGGTATACTAAACCCTTTACCTTTTTCCGTCGTTCTCTCAGATAAGAAAGCAAGTCTCCTTTTGCTGCAAACTCCACGATGAGGAAACTTGGTGTGGACTTGGTACAACAGCCAATTAAACTCACGATGTTCTTGTGTGAGCCAACCGCTTTCATCAGGGTAATTTCTTCTATGAAATCGTTCATCTGATCAGGAGTGGCATTATCTGAAAGGTTTAAGCGTGAAAAGTTTGAAATAATACAGCTAACTTGTACTTATCACGTGTTAAGTGTATCATAAATAGCCAGCCGACCTATTACTGAAAATTAGTGCTACTATGATGTAACTCCGACCATGCTCACTTAGGTAAAAAGGTTGACCAAAAGGAAAGCAACTTTGCTTTTTCAAGCTTTCTGTTGTTAAACGTTAGCAAAGCATACCTCGTGGCGCCGTGTATGTGAAACAAATGTTTCAAATACGATACACACGGAACTTTACAATAGACTTTTAATCATGTCACATAGTCTTTTGTGCAGGCTGGTTGTAACTAATGCGTAAGCGTAACCTTCCTCCCACGCGAATCCAACATGACCAGTGATTGTTGCGTTTTCAAATTTCTCCGCCGTAGTGTGGACGGGGCCTGACGTTATGCTCATGCGCTGGTAAAAACCAGCATAACATACCTTGAAGCGTTTTCACGGCTACAGTTATTGTAGAGTTTGCAATTTTCTTGGATGTCTTATTAACAGATTGACCCCTGTTTATACACAAGGGAGCTTTCATGATTCCTTTGCAAACTTTACCAAAGGCGCCATGACCGAGCTCTTCATATATAGTGACTTCATTACTCTTCAGTTCCCATTTATCTCTCGTCTCATCTTTCTTTTGTTTGTGTTCGTTATTTTCCCTGCAACATCAATTGTTATGACATCACATTTACGTAAATTGTATTAATTCGCAGGCTTTAGATCGGTACTTTGAAAGTTTCTTAACATTTACCTCTGAAAGTTATACTGAAACAATTGCTCGCCTAACCCGAGTGCCGGTGCTGATATCGAGACTGACTTTGCTCCCAGCAGCAAATATATATTCACCGATGCTGATGAATGCCCACTTCGCCTTCAGCGAAAAACGTTGTTAATTATAGCCTTTGCCTAAAATTTACAATAAGTACTCAAATACTCAAAAGAATGATAAAAACCTTCCACTGTTTCGCCTCCTCCAAATGTAACAAGAAACAAATAGTCCAATGGCCACAGCAGTCACACTGGCACTAACAGCTATGACCACGATCACTAACGTAGAAAACCTACTCGTTTTCGAGCTGCCCGAATCTTTAACACTAAAAGTTCTTGATGAACCGGTGACGTTTTGCGCTACCACTGTAGAAACAATCGTCCTTCTTGTTGTTGTTGTTGCTGTTGGCCTCATTGCAGATGAAGGTCCGACGACCGTTGTTGTAGAACTGATCGAGCTGGTGGAAAAAGTTGTCTTTTGTGGTATCAAAGAAGAAACAGAGCTTGGTGTGCCGTAGCTGGGTACTAGATGGAGGTCAGGCTCTAAGTGAAATCAACAGAAATTGCAGTTAATAAAGGACTTTTTATACTTCTGCAAAATGTCAACATTTGACATCTAGAAACGTCGACAACGTTATGTCAGCACAACGGTAGCTCTACGTCTGTCTGGGTGACTTAACTCTCCAGTAAGCTCCAGTAATAACGTCATATATCTCGGAGTATAATTTGATTGATATTCTTTAGCTATGCTATTTAAATCATTTCACTAACGCAAAAGACATAAGAATATATTTTATAAGAATATCGAGGCCGAAATTCTAGAAAAAGTTTACGAATATTTGACCGCCATATTTCAAGAATAAACCCGAGGCTGAGATTTTGAAAATAGTGTAATTTTGTAAGTTGAAAATTTGTAAATACAACACAATTGCATGTTTTTAACTAAGCCGTATAAGATTCTTCCTTCTCTAAACGGCAAAACTAGCCAAAAAGCAACAAAAACAGCACTAGCACATTTCTGCAAGAAGTTATGGGTGTGATATCAGGCTTTAGTATAATTTCCAGAGGTGAATATAAGAATTGGACATTCTGATTGGTCGAAAAGCTAGGCATGTGACGTATGTTCGATGCTAATAACATTTCAGCAAGAGCTTATGGCCTTCATATCAGGTTTTAATGCCTACAGACTGGCTCCAAAATTACCTTAACACCATCCTGAAGACACCAAAAAAATTCGAGAACAGAAAGTCATATGTAGGCTATAATCTAAGAATATTCTCAAGAATATTTTCAGCCTAAACTTTACAGAAAAATAAGAATGTTTCGCCTCGGCCGGAAAAACAATATTCTTATAAAAAAAAAAAAAAAGACTGTAGCCTGCCAGGTTCTCTCTATGCAGGGTTTCTTTTAGGTCGATCGCCAGCCCTCTTTTTCGATCGTCCCCACTGACCGACAAACTGGATTAGGCTATTACTCTGGTGGATGGTGTGTATACGAGAATTCCCTTACCTACAGAGTTACTCCGCCGACAGAAGACCTTATTACTTTTCGGCAGAAGATATCGGATCCACTGAGCATCCGGTGCTATGAAAAACGTTGGGTATCCCACAAGAGCATAAGGTTTTGGCCACAAAGTGTCGGTAAAATTAGGAAGAAACCAACCCTCGTGGTATTGGTTTGAACATCTCCACGATCTGTCGTCAGTTCTGACACCATTGCTGGACGACGACAGAAAGTAAACCTCAGCGTCAACAGACGGATCTTCCACATGTATCGCTTGAAGTTCGTGCTGATCTTTGACAACCGTCAGGCTATCGTCTGCTCTTGCTGTAAAAACTCCATCAAGATACAGACTGATAGTCTGGCTCTTTGTCGATGCGTAGATTGCTGTCAAAGCTATGGGAAGAATTCCTTACAATAACTTTATTAAATTCGTTTTATATATTTATTTATCAGTAGTAAAACTAGCAACCTTTGTGGCATTATAGGTGTTGAAAATGGAATCCCTAAAATAGGGTTCCCACTCCACTGATAAGAAATCAGTGGGGAAATAAGGATGTTGTGAATGTGAGGGTGGGAATGTGTGTGGGTATAACAATAAAATAAATTTAAAGAAAATGAAAGGTTAATATTAATGGTTAAACTGAGGGAGTGACCTCTGTAGCACAGCACTCTCCAGCTCAATTACAGATTAAAAGAAATAAATGAAATGAAATGAAATAAGCTCGTGCGGATCTTTAACAACCGTCAGGCTGCCGTCCGCTTCTGCAGTAAAAACTTCATTAAGATACAGTTTGATAGTCTGGCTTGGGTTTAATGCGTGGATTGCTATCAAAACTATGGGAAGAATTCGTCACAATAACTTTATCCAATTCCCAAAAGCGTGAATTTAAGGCATCCCCAGGTTTACTCTGTGGAGGCGCGGTAGCTTCATGGTTAGTGCGCTCACCTCCGGATCGAACGGCTCGGGATCGAGCCCTGGCCAGGGACATTGTGTTATGTTCTTGGGCAAGACAATTTACCTTCAAAGTGCTTCTCTCCACTCAGGTGTAAAAATGGGTACCGGCCAATTTAATGCTGGGGGTTTACCCTGTGATGGACTAGCATCCCATCCAGGAAAGAGTGTAAATTTTCCTGGCCGCTTCATGCTACTGAAACCGAGTACCACCCACTTGGCCCGTATGCAGACTTTACCTTTTACTTTACAAGGTTTATTCTCGCCGCACTCGTGAAACTACATAAAAAGTAATGTTGATAAGAGTTCAACGGGACAGAAATGTACGAAACAACTCCAACAAATATCAGCATAACAAATTTCTGGCAACAAAGCAAAAGCCTACAATAGGGAATCTATACTGGGCACGGTGACGAATCCGACTGAACTTTTTATGCCTGAGTGGTTTGATATTAAGATAATAGGGCTGAAACTGGGAATAATCGGAAAACTGAACAGTGCTACTTACTGCTGTTACTAAGTTTCTCCTCCTCAGTAAAGTGACGTCTACAGATGAATCTGACGGCGTTATGATTTGCTGCACTGATCCAATGAACATTTCGAGGAATTCCAGGCACGGAATGAAAGCCGAGCGGACCACTGTTATCATGTCTGACGTAAGCGTGTGGCCATGTGTTATCATTAAAATTAGTTTGTTCCCATCCATCGTCTGGTGTAATAAGGATTTCTTTGCATTTCCAGGTACCATCCGTGGCCACTCCGTTGCTAAACACGCCTAGAAATCCACCGATAAAACCTGGTTTGTTGTAAACAGACACAGCAATAACTTTCGTTTCAATAGGGAATGTAAACCACCTTGCCGCGCTCCAGGAGCCGTCGTAGCCAACAAGACGTCCGTCCGCGAAAACTGTGAGGTTATCGTCACCAGTTAAAATGCCAATCAAATCTGCAACAAACGAGTGAATAGACTTTACAAAGATTAACTAACTACGTAAAGAATATTTTGAAAATTATAACTATATGAAAGTGTGAATTCAAAGTAAATTTGTTCGAGTGTTTTTTTGTTTGTTCGTTTTTTTTTTTGCGTTCTTTTTTTGTATAACTACCCAAATAGACGGATTTGGCTAACGCGTTTACATTCTTGTTATCACCCAGTTCCGACCACGTGACGATTCATTTGGGAAGTCAGACATTGTGCAATTTGTCACATGCAACTGCTTGCATGGGAGTATGTACAAACAGAACAAATGCAGCCTTCCAAATGAATCATCGCATGATCTGAATTGGATGGCAACAGGGATGTAAATACGTTTGCCGAATCGGTCTATTCAATTCTGATTGAAGGCGGCATTTGTGAACAGAATATGAGACAATGTTGCCCACTTCATGTTTGTCAAAGATCATTACATGCACTCCTTAAATATATAAAAATGTAAAGCTACACCTTACCACTGATGCTCAAGAACGTCAAATGCTTAATGCACTTGACTGGCATGACTGATAACTCAAAGCTAAGCCGTTAAAGGAGCTACGTCACAGTTTGCGCATCTTGAAAAGTTTAGCCCAAAGTTTTCAAGTTCATCGTTTGTAAACCATGTTAACCCTCTCCATCCTTGACCATCCTTATTACTTTATGCTTTATAATGATTATCTCTTTGGTGTTTTTCTATGCTGGTAAACTTTCATTTTCAGGCTTCCTTCAATTTAAAGGTAATTTTGTACGTGGCCAAAATAACTCAAAATAACGTGACGGAGCTTCTTTAAGCCGTAACTACATATATGTCGTGCCTGACACAGAAAACTGAATGGAAAAATATTGAACAGAAAACAAATGTCTTTTCGTTATCTATGGGTTCATTTACCTGTTGCATTTGTTTGGCTTGATACAATGTTCTTTGTACACAACCACAAAATACCGAGGAAGACTGGGTACATTCTGTTTTTAATTCCCGGAGGCAGATGCCATGAGCTGAAATTGGAATAAGAAATGTAGTCTTTAGATTATGCGTTTCTACTTTCAGATAAAGAATTAGCAAATAAAGAAGCCTAAGCCGTGTATTGCACGACGGATATTTGAGAACACGAGGGAAAATATAGAAAACACGAGCCGCAGGCGAGTGTTTTCTACATTTGTGGAGTGTTCTCAAATGTCTGGAGTGTTTTATCAAAGTGTAATACACGGCCTAGGCTTCTTCATTTGCTTTATGATATAGATTTTATACGCGCAACACAATAAAACACGCTTTTTCTATGTTGTATACTGTGATAAAACATGGGTTTTGATCAATCAGAGCGCGCTCAGGGTTCTATATATTATAAATACGTAATAAAGTGTAATTATAGACTCAAAATGCCCATCAATAATTCAAGAATTTTTGATAACGCTTGTTATTATGTGATGGGGTGTGGGGTGAAGAGAAAGCTTAGTCCAACTGATTGAAACTAACTGATACCAGTAGATGATTAACAACTTATGGCTTTCGATTCAGCGATACCCGTAAACTTGTAGTTGATGGAAGAAAAGACTCCATTTTTTTGCAGTGTCGCATAACCCACTGCAATTTCTTGCTGACAACATACAGAAATAGTGCGGGTATGATTCGCCATTTTCGACCAGGTTCTTATGTTCGTCCGGTCCTAATTACGTCAGCTCGTGTGACTGTTTTCTTTATGATTGCGTCAGTTGGTCATATGGTGTTACTATAAAAAGGTTCATTATGACAACGAACCTCAAGCTACTTTATCCAATATTTAGTTTTACCTTGTTGTTTATTTGTATCATTATGTGCAGCTAAAGATGGTAATTAAAATTTTCCCCTATAGCCTGCGGTACACAGCTTTATTTATGTTGACGTGTTAACGAAAACAAATTCCCTACCCCACTTTTTTAGTTAGATAACTAACAATATTAGTTAATTAGAGAAATTGCGGTATAGCAAATAAAAATGTAAAGTTATAATAAAAAAAACAGCCTATAAACTTGGCTTAAACTCGTATATTGTAATCAGCAGTAACGGGTGTTTTTTTTCGCTGTTTGTTGTACTTAATTAAGTGTTGCTAAGCTAGCAAAATCAATTTCCGATGAATTATACGTGAATTGAATAATGTGTCATTTTGCAAAACGTTTTCCCCCAACATAAAGAAGAAAACTAAAGGGATCGGAAGAGACTGATGGATAGGAACACTTCCTGTACCATCGTTTTTATAATTTTAAGATTAGTTATAGCTTCTGAGACATTAACATGATTTGTTGTTGCCGATTGTCAATCAAAACTACACTCAGCTAATGTGTCCGAGGAGGCTATTGTGAATTCGATTTATTAGTTAACACTAATTCTTAATCTTTTCTTTGAGTCTGGTAAGGTATCGTACTAACTGAGCGACCCTTAGCTATATTTGCACAAGCCTGAATTAAAACTAAGTGCAGCTTTGTACGAACTTTAAAACAATGCTGTAACACACGCTATTATAATTTGTTTTTCCCCTTTTTCTTTGCCGCAATATTATGAGTATACAGAATTGAATATTGGTTTTAGTATGACGGTTGTGATTGGTCGAGCTGAGCTATGGCTTTGGGAAAAGAAATTAACAGCAGGTGTGACTTAACAAAGTTACACGCGAAAATTGAGGGCTGTGAATAATCGGACTACAATAGTTCCACCTAGAGTAAAATATAGTTAACACAAGCATTCTTTGAAAATGTCCAATACCTTTTCTTTCCGTCCTTTTACAGCTTCAAGATTGATACTAGTATATTTCCGTGAGTCAATCACACCGCCAACGTCCCCACGCGAAATTTATTCGATCGAAGCACTTATTTATATTAGATTTTGCAAATCCCAAAATTTTACAATACTTTGGCAACATTTCTTATTACTGTAGGTAAAATGGATTGCCTGAACATTTCGTTTTTCAGCACACTTATGCAGATTGTTACTCTGTCAAGATAGGCGCAAGGTTCCCAAAACTAGGTGAAGTGAAGTAAAGGCCGGGGAATTGTAACCAGAAAGATTAAAGGAGGTTCTAAATATATATTTTATTGACGTAAGCCCGTGGCAAATCAACTGACTGTCATGTCATATCGATGTCCTTTGTATACATTACTCACTGAGAATAACAAAATGATGCTTTCATTACAATGTTTTGTTGGCATGTACAAAATTGCAAGATCTGTTTCTGAGTTACAACGCATGATACTGTTTTCATTTCTCTAAAAAATGATGGCTTTCCGATTAGATATTAAATCTACGAGATGTCCTAATCTGACGTGAAAAACGCCGATCAAAACTTGAACTTATATCTCTGCAGCTGCCTAACTTTTGGCTCCTCTTTATTTGACAAATAAGATAACCTCATAAATTTTCTGACAGTTGGTCACTGTTGGATGGGGAGATATTTACTTTCATTCAAGAAAGTTAACAAAAAAATAAATCAGTTTCTCTAATGCCACTGCTTAGTGAGGGTCGGGGGGTACTCATTTACATTTGTGAGTTATGTATGCATATGTAAGGCCTACTTTTTTGAACCCTTTTACTATGAAATAGGGTTTCGATTTTTTGGTCAGTTGTGAGAAGGGGTCTTAAAAACCTCATATTTTGGTCTAAACGAGGGTAAGGGTTTCAAGTGTGGCGCCGTAAACCTTCATCCAAAATATCGGGGAGAAACCGCCCCCAGACTACGAGCAAGTTCATGCTTTGTAGAATAGTATGTGTAAAATAGCTATAGTACATGTGACCGTTCCTGCGGGTTTTCGTTAGCACGGCTCAAAGAACTGTTGAAAAACACGACAAGACTAGGTGGAGATTTTACGAAAGGCCTCTGTTTCTTTCGATGAGTTCGTGAGTGATCAGCATTGACCACTGTTTACAGAATAAAATAACACACTGTTATCATGTAACAGACGGATATGAAGAATCTCTTGCCAGAAATGAGCTTGCGACGACTGATCAGGTCAGTTTGATACTGTTAAAGTACTAACAAACAGCGCAAAGAGCGTATAACTATCAAGTAATTATAGGTTAGGGCTCCTAGGTTCTGTTCTGAGATAGTTCGACAAATACAAGCTTAAGGATTCAAATTATTTACGAACGGATGTTAAACAGGCCTTGCAGCGCCTACCTTTTTAAGTTGGCAACCGTGTGTCTCTAGAGACAAAGGTGTTACCGTAGGTTTCTCAATGTTAAATGATGTTGTAAGATTGCAGCGCCCCGCTTATGAGTGAATAAATACACAAACCTTCCAAGGAAAACTATACAGAGAGACTGTGTGGTGCAAACTGCATTGAGTTATTCAAATGATCGCTGCAGCGCCTGAGGTCACTGAAAAAGATGTTGTAAGATTAATTGCCGCGTTCAGCTTATGAGTGAATAAATACACAAATCTTCCAAGGAAGACTGTATGGAAAGGAAGCATGATGGGTAATTACCGTATGGACCATCTGTTGGGTTGACATTTGATGTTTGGTGTTAACTCACCGAGACACGCGCATTAAGAGTCTTAATCTCGACCGCCGATCGTTGATACTGCAGGCGCATGATAGCAGGTGGGATGTTGGCCCACTAACAATATTGAAACGCAAACAACCTTTTTTGTGGTGATAAAACGTTTCCCTGAATAGCTACAAGAAAACGTTGCATTCTAGAAGTTGGGGTTCTGGGTTGTTAATTCAGTTTTAACAAATGACGAACTTTATTTTTGCTTACATTAGCCCGAATTTGAAATTCAGGAAGCAAACTGACCTGTTAGCACTTGAATTTTTATGTCAAGATTTGTTCTCGCTTTTTCCAAAAAAAATGTCATTTAGCTCTTCATTCTTCCTACACTATTGATACGTTTCAAGCGGGCACGTAGTGAAAATAAATTTATATAGAACCGCGGCGATTTACCACTACATTTTAAGAGCTAACACGACTCGGAACAAAATTATAGAAGTCAGTGAGTGGGTTAATGTTAATTTTCAATTGACAGGTACACGACATTTGGTAACACGCTTTAAGCAATTTAGATTTCAAGGCGACAGTGTCATTAGCATGTCGGGTAGTTAAACTAGGGCGTTTGGATGTTGTTCGATCTTTCTTCATTCCTTTTGTTTAAATTACTAAACATCCAGCTTTGAAACTCATGTGATCCTGAAAATTTGAATTATTGTTTGCTTTCATTATACTTGATCCATGCATTAATGTTAACTAGCGATTTTGAAAATAACGGAAATGTTTATCATGCTGAGAGACACATATACCAGCTGCCATAACTGATAATTGACAGTATTTTAAATGCTTTATTTGCCACTACGTTCGGGCATTTACTGGCGGTAGCATAGTAAAACCGATATAGAAATTCTCAACAAGAATGCTTTAGATTTTACAGTAGCATTCAAAAAATAGCATGAAACGACAATATACTGTTAGCGTGACGCGGTTCGTAGTCTTCGTAGAGGAGAAAATAGTTTCACAGGTAGATAAAACTCAGATGCCATGAGAAACGCAAAGATTTTTCTTTGTCCTAAATTCGTGACTACTAACTCGACACCTTTTTAATCACAAACTCAATCCGTAACAAGTCTTTTTTTTTTTTGAATAAAAGCAGTCTGCGCGACTTTCGTAGTATCTTGTGTCGCCCATACAAATCTATCTTCAAATTAGACACACGGCTGCTTTGTACACTCTTCTTATACAGTGCTTACAACATTGTGCACCATTTTGGGATACCCTTTGAATGAGCTATATGAACGACCGATGTGCGATATTCTAGAATCTTGGGTACTACTTAATCGAGGAAGTTGTATTTATATTAATTCACTACGTTGCAACAACTGAGAGATTGAAAATTGTTTGGAAATGTTCTAGATGTTGTAGGAAGGAAAACTGGATAACTTTAGTGACAACCAGACAAAAAAATGAATCTGATTCTCAGGCTATATCTAGTTCAATTCCTTTTTAAAACCGACGCTTTATCGAGTATTTTCGCTCGAATAGCCCGCCAAACGATCTCACTCATTAAGCGTGAGTGTCGCACCATTCTACCCGATGCAAGTGAACCCAATGGCCGTAGGCTAGTACAGTTCTCTAAAGGTTAACCAGCCGAAGATGCTAAAGAGCTGGAAGTTACTTAGTACAGCTGTCCAGCACCTCAGAAAATGGCCGAATAGAATTGACGACCCACGCGGAGCTGACGAAGCGTCCGAGCGGTTGAACAAAGACGAATTGAAGCACGGATCGGGTTTTCTATACAATGAAAAATATCTTTGCAAAAAAAGTATTTAAAAAAAGCAGGAGTCCATGGGCTCCTGAAAAAAGAAAACAGAAATAAAAAATAATCAAGGTTATTCCCGGGATTAATTTACAATGAAAACCTTTCACCATTTTCACTGGAGTTGTTAATTGACATGACATGATATATAAATATGAATTGAAAAACCTTCTGTCTGCCTTCTTTCTTCGTTTTCTCGAGTAACGTCGTTGTGTTCTGGACCTGTTAACTGTCCTCAAGTAACCAAGTGAAATTATTTGGCGATGGAACTTGTGAGTGTAAATCTTCAACCGCGAAAACAGTCACAGGTAACTAATAATGTGACGCATTAATTCTTATCAAACTACATATTGGTTTTTCGCTATAATTTATTGCATTACCAAGACAGCCTAGAAGGTCTATAACTAAGAGCAGCCAATCAGAATAATGTATTTCTGGTCCAATATTTTCTGTGCATTGGACAAGCTCACGTTTCTACAGCTTTTTAAGTCATTATGTCGGGTGCCTGTCTACATATCGGCTCCGGTCTTTTCTTTTATTTGCCTGCCTAAAATATAATAACACTGTGACATTTAAACAACATTATTTGAGAGATCAAAAACATGTACCCAGGCTCTGATCGGTCTTAGAATACGCAGCTGCAACCTCGGTGTGCACAGTCAAAGAAGGAGATCCCATGAATAGAAAGGAAATAAACAGGTTAAGAGGTGGAATAAGTGTGCAAGATGGCAATTCCTTAATGCACTGACCGGACTGGCAATATATTTAACAATTAGAGTATGAGCTCGAGATTTCTATCGCGTGATAGTTGACAAGGGCGCAGCCCGAGTCACTACTACTCATGGAAATCGAGGGCAAATAATCTAATTGTTTTAGTATAAATCTACTAGTCGTTCAAAACTTGATTCAAATTCTCGTCACAGACACCTCGAAAACGCCAAGAAGCGGCCGTCATTTTGTTAACAAGCGCACACTTCTACGCTACCCACTATCTACAACAAAATAGATAGTGAGTAGCGTAGCCAATCAGAGAACGGCATTCGTGATAGAACGCTAGTAGGTTTATACTAAATAATGTTGGCTAGTGAAGCGAAGAATACGAATACATTTTTATTTAGCTTTTTTTCCTTCGATACTGTCAATGTTTTTGCATTCTGAACACAACTGCGTAAACATGTAACAAGCAATAGATGCACTGGTTATGAATTCCAGTTAAGTCGTCCTTAATACTAGTACATCCAACTTCAGATAAGTTAAATTTTAACGGAATCAACAGCAGAGGCTTATAACAGTTGGTTTAAATCAACTGCAATAAATTGTTACCTTGACAAAGAAGTGCATTTGGCAATTTTCTATCAGGTCTGTCTCGAGGATATACTGAGCTAAGTATTGGATCGAACGACTTTCGGCGACGAATCCTGTTAATTCCCAAAGGTTGTCTTTCTTCTTTCTCAAACTCATTAATAATTCATCAAGCCTAAGCAAAGGAAACGACATGACCGTGAACGGTGTTTGCATATCTCATCTTAATTAGCATAGATTTTTAAGATTTTATTTTCTCATCATCATCATTTATTTGCCACGTAAATAATAACAAAAGATATTGACAATACTCAAAAAGCGGCGAGGAGACCTTTAAAAGAAACCACCAGGCTTATAACGGAGGCCACCTCAGAAGTAAATATATTAATAATTTTAAGTTCTGCGGGCGTGGCATGACCAATTCACTATTTTGTAAATAAAAATGTGATCAACTTTTTCTTAAAGTTGGAAAAGCTTGTTAAACTAGTTATAGATACTGGTAGAGAATTCCAAATTTTAGGGCCTTGGTAGAGTAAATTGGCAAAGGTTTATGCGACAATGGTGTGATCGATAACTACTGGCTGTTTTCGTGCCATAACTGTGTACTTGACTATTTGTTACAAAAAAATTGAGAAACATCAGAGGTACTGAATTGAAATTATCCGTTTTCTTCTTATTATTAATTAGTTTCGATTGAGAAGATATATCAAACATTCAAGACAGTGTTTCACCATGCATATTTCCAAACACCTCGTAGGAAGTCAAAATTACTCCGCTACACGCTGTGTTTTCACCTCTCTGAAGAGATGTGATCAAAACGAGCTTTCGTTTTTGATATATGAATTTAGCCTGCTACTGAGACAACACTATTCGCTTAGAAACTCGTCTTCACAGTTAACTGAGAAATGGAACAGAGGAAACCTTTGAAATCAGGGAAAAGGCGGCCACTACGTTCGTCATACGGCCGAAACTAAAAAATGCAGTAAAAATTAACCAGCGTGTAAGAACCTCAATAGTCTGGCAAAATAGGTCAACTTGTATTTTGGGGTAGTTATTGGCAATCAAGGTTAAGCGGGTTATTAATTAAGTTCTTGATTTCTATGAAGGAGATATAGTTGTTGATTACCAGAACTGGTTTGGTCCTTGAATATACAGTATTTATTCACAACTGTATTATAAGCCTAACACAACTGATTACAGATAATAAGTTCATTATTATTATTATTATCATTATCATTATTATCATTATCATTATCATTATCATTATCATTATCATTATTATTATTATTATTATTATTATTATCTAGCTAGTGAGTGTTGCATCTATAACAATATTTCATAATTTAACTGTAACCCAGATATAAGGGTCTATAAGAACCTGCTTGATCTTGTTTGGCTAAACGTACAGGTTTTTATAATTTTTGATTTTTGGTAAAAAAATGGCAGATTTCTGCCATCAGCTTCTTAAACCAGTAGGTTCTTACACGCGGGTTTTTACTGCCTGTAGCGCATTCGTTTAATCCTAGTTTTGTCACGCGCCCTAGCATTCGTTTTTTTCTGTTCCATGACAATGGAGAACTGTAGGGTTTATTTACTCGGGTTATTTGGCTGTGTGGTTGTTTTAAAATGCAACGTTACAACTATAAATAAACAAATATTCTGAATGATCTATTGATTATTATTACTTACAAGTATCTCCGTCAACAAATGTTCGATATTACTAACAAGATCAGTCACTAATGTACCCCTATATGAGATATTTGGAAAGCAAATACCTACTACCAGTTTTCCCTACTCTATTCTATACCTCAACTCGTGAAAACTTTTATAGACCTGAACAAGCCCTTTTCGTGTGGAGCCTTCCTACAGAGTCCATAGCTAGTACCCCCTCCGCCTTGAATTTTTTATTTCAAAGGTGAATTCAGCAGGCAAAGCGCGCGTTTCTTGGGCACATCCTCATTCAGACCTCGCTACCTCATGAAGCTCCCTTTCTCATCTCCTCTTATTTCGCTCGTAAACAGAAGCGGCGTTATACGACAAAACTGTAGGAAAATTCGGGTAAGAATTTTGAAGGTTTTGCTTTTGCCCTTGAAAACTTTTCGCAGTCAGTTGGACATGGAAATTAAATCTGAAGTTCTCTTATTTTAAAAATAACACGAAACCTCTCTCAAAGATTTTATTCTATTTTGCGTGATTGCGAAATTTTGAATTAGGGTCAAAATGGCGTTGATTTTGAGAAAAACGTCGCTAAATATATGCATAAACTTTTCTAGCCGGGCTTTCTCAAGCAGCAGTATGGTCGTCCGCGTTTTGCCATCCAAGGCAGAAGAGACAATTAAATTACCGGATAAAACTCAGTGTGTACCTTAGCGTGTTTTACTTGTCAAGCAACGCTCTTATCGATCTACCCATAAATTATTCCTAGAATGTTCCTGATTTGTGAGGTCCTAACGATAAACAAAATAATTGAAAACCAGGTGTCAATAGTCGCGGATGGTTAGATGTGTGAAAGTAAAGTTTAACCACAAAATTAAAAATATATTTAACAAATCAGGTAGGAATTTTATCTGATTCTCAGGCCAGGTCAGTCTTCTTCTTTGGTTGTTTAAAAAAGCCCCGGCATGATATACGAAAAGCTATCTGAATAACGACAAACATGCATGCGGATGGTCCTATAAATTACATTTTGCGCAATGTTCGCAATAAGATATTCTTTTGAATGAGCAAGGGGAATTTATTTGTGCGTTTTTAGCGCAAGCCACTGAAATTCAACCAAATTATAACCTCAATGTGACTCAGGGATGCACAACGCAACAGAATTGAAGTTTAAGCGGCTTTTTCAGAGGATTACCAGCAATCTTGTTGCTAGAGAGTCTTAGCAAGCAACGTTGTGTTTAAGTGAAACAATAAAAAAAAGCAATTTTTCAGGCAAAGTGTACGAGAAACCCAAAAAACTTGTTAAAATTTACCCTCTTTGCAATGTTATCTTAAAGTGTTCACATTAATCAGACAATATGACCCCAGACTCTACCCTCCAGAAATTTTCTACAATTGAACTCACCATCAAGTCTCCTTCTAATACGACCGCTACACCTCAAGTTTTCAAGAGGACCGTTTAGTTACACAAAATCGAAGGTCATTGTGAAAATGTATTCCTGGTTACAATTTGCAATTAACAGCTGATCTGATTGGACAATAAAAACTTACCGTATAGCTTAAGTCCTATTGGTTATAGATTTTCTCTTCTTAAAAGTCCATTGTTAACTTTTTACAACTTATTGTCTTAGTAATTCTGGTTTTAATTTTCGGATAATTTTTCATTTGCTCTCGGCGTGAAATAACATGTGATTTGACTGGAGATAGATAAAACTTAATGAAAAAGTTATCACCTGATCATTTATGAAGATTTTTGATATGATAGTAATGTTAAAAAGAATATTACTTACATAGAAACGCTTCCCAGCATGAAAAAGCGATCTTACAAAATTCTACTGATTGTCTGTTGCGATTGCCGAATTGAGTGATAATTCATCCCTTTTACCAAACAGACAATCGCAAACTCGATACCCGTTTTTTTTATAAGAATATATTTCTTAAGAATTCCCAAGCTAAAATGTGCGAAATTTTAAGAACATTTTAATGATAAGCCCGAGAATGAGATCTTGAAAAGAATATTATTTTGTGTGTTGAAAATTTGTCTTAAACTAAGCCTTATAAATTCTTCCGTTCTCTAAACGGCAAAACTAGCCAAAAAGCAACAAAAACAGCGCTAGCCGTGTGTTCAATGCTAATAATATTTCTGCAAGAAGTTATGTGTGTGATGTCAGGCTTTAATGCCTACAGGCTGGCTCCAAAATTACTTTACCAGAATCCAGACACCAAATACATTTGATAACGGAAATGTCATATGTTGTAATCTAGGAATATTCACAATAATATTTTCATCCTAAACATTTCTATATTTGTAATAATCTTCGTAATTAAGGTGCAGGGAAAACCATTCTATCTGCCCGCATAATGCACACCTTAGATGGAATGAAAATGGGTGTTTTGACATCGGCACGCAAAAGAACATAAACAATTTTACTCCGTTACACTCTTTTAAGAATATTGAGGCTGAAATTTGCGAAATTTTAAGAATATCTTCAGAAAAAACCTGAGACTGAGATTTTGAAAAGAATATAATTTTGTGTTGAAAACGTGTGAATGACAACTATATATCTACCTAACCCGTATAAAATTCTTCTTTTCTCTAAACGGCAAAACTAGCCAACAAACAACAAAAAATAACAAAAAAGAGCGCTAGCCGTATTTTCGATGCTAATAATATTTCTACAAGAAGTTATATGAGTCATATCAGGACTTATTACCTGCAAGCTGGCTCCAAAACTACTTTAACACCGTTCAGCACCTAATACATTTGAAAACGAAGTGCCATACGCTATAATCTAAGAATATTCACAAGAATATTTTCAGCCTAAAATCGGCAGAAAAGTAAGAATATATAGCCTGGATCGGGAAAACAATGCTCTTATTAAAAAAGAATGTAATTATATTCTCGTCACCTTGCAAGCTTCAGTCTGACAAACTCCAAAATCACTCCAGAGTTCCACTTCACAAATTTTAAGGCGCTTTAATAAACAGTCCCCATATAGGAACGATTGCTTCTGTCATAACGTGGTGAAACAATTTTCTTCGCTGAAAATCACTTCGCTCAATTTAACAAATTGACGTCAGTTTTTCATGCGTCTGTCCTGTTATTGATCATGAATTCCGTCATAACATTGTCAACGTAGCTGTGTTGTTATGACGAAATTCATTGTCAATAACAGGACAGACGCATTAAAAACTGACATCAATTTGTTTTTTACGATAACAAATTGTCAAATTATCCCCTCTCGCTCGTTGACGCGTCGCATAAATTATAAATTCATGTGTCTGTCCGTGTATTGACAATAAAAATTAGCCAATGAACGCGCGAGAATTTGTGCAGTTATCGTAAAAAGCGAGCTCGCTCAATTGCTCGGCATTAAGTGATTAAAGAATTAAAGAAGCGTTTGCTTAAGCCAACACTAAAAGCCCAGTAAAAGCCGTTTTCTTGGTAGCCTTTCAACATATGTATTTCTGGAGCACAGCCAAATAACTAACACACTTTTTACGGTAAAAGGTCGGATGCATATTGTTTTATCTGACGGAAGACAGCAAGTTAAGAAAGTTTGTTTAACTTTACATGGGCACCCTGCGAACAATTTGCAAGGTAAAGTTTAAGGTTTGGTGAAACTGACCCGACGTCAGTCTGGTAGTTAACCTTCTTTTGCAAAGAAACTTATTTATATCGTTCAACTCAAACCATTCGGTGATGATTCCTATTATCATGTGCCTGCTGTCCAGCAGATTGAAGCTGAAGTTCTTCATATTTAATATGATTAACACAAATACCACTCGTAGTATAATATCAATGAAATTACATCTTTTTTTAAAAGAAAAAACAGAAAACCTTAGTAAAATGTGTTGATTTAGATTACGCCAGTGTCTATCCATTGACAAACTCGCCGAAATTTGATTGACTAAATTGGCGTCTACTAACGATGAAGTTCACAGAATGGCAAAAACGTTCAACTTTTAATTTTCACATTGATCCCACTTTTTTGCAAATTAAAAATGCTGATATATTTCAGTTCAAATTAAACTGGCTCACTCAAAATTGGATTTGTAGATTAATTAACTCGACTGATTATGACCAAAACGTACGAATCGATTGTGGTAGATGGTAAAAACAAAATACAGTATTTGTGACGGGTACCGTTTGTTTCAACAGCACACACACGTTCTTGATTATCTCACGACCAATTACCAAAAAAAACTACGTTTATTAATTATCTATCAGAAGAAATATGTTGATTTTAGTAGTCCTGGAGCTACAAATTTAGTCAATACACTTAAATGTTGCGTTTTCCATAACGGCAATCTGTTACTTTTCTTAATTTTTTTTTAAACATTTTTTTAAACAAATCCTTTAGATGTTATGACGTTTAACTCATTTATTCGTATAAACCCCTTTCAAGCACTGACCCATGTACGCGAGAGAGGGGCGGGGACCAAAACCTATAATTTTCTTTTTTTATGAGAGCGATTCAACCCTCAGTTACCCCATTAAGTCATCCTTATTATTATTATTATTATTATTACTATTACCAGTATTACTATTATTATTACTATTACTGTTACTTTTACTATAACTATTACTATCACTCCCATTATCATTATCATTATTATTATTATTATTATTATTATTATTATTATTATTATAAATAGCAGCCATAATGAGAAGGAAGACTTACTCCGGATTTCGTGCCAAAGATACGGAATTGTGCAAACACCATGATAAAAAATATGAATCTTTGGCACGAGAAACCTGAAATGTAATATTAATGAATTTGGTAACCATGTTTATCAATGAAAAATATAGAAAGAAACGTTATATTGGACGAGGTTGCTCAAACATCGTTGCCTGTATTATTAACCTTTCCCGGTGCGGCCAAGCAAAATTTCATTGGCTTTTCGCCTTTCCAGCAATAATGCTTAAGAATTATCATTTCTTAGTAAGAAACTTGCATACGAGTTATAGATCAGAGTTCCATGGCGTTGACTCCTAAAATTCTTGGTATCGTGACCTTGAGTCAATAATTACTTGGTCGTCACTTATTCATAAAACAGGAACTCGCATTAATGTGGAGGATGATAAATGTGCTTGGCTAATTATCTTACAACATCATGTTAAGAAAAAAAGGCGAATGTAAATTTTAAGAAAGAAATAGAAAAGGTGCCATTTTATTAGAATATTAGTTTTATTTCTCGAATCTCTTGATATCAGCGAATTAGTGGTATTATTTATTTGTGAAATATTTCAAAATTCATTAACAAGGTTAGTGTAACGCGGTGATAAATCGATATTTCTTTCTTCCTGTTTGAAATATTTGATCAATAGATGTATGTTGTATTAGGAGCATGTTTGATAGATCAGTTGTCAAGACAACACGATAGCTTCCGTAGTAAGGCGTGCCCTAACTGTCAATATTGTAAGTAATAAGCATGGTATTACTCATACAACCTTCATTTCGCTTATCTCATCACCTTAAGGGAAAGCCTGATTTCCAGACGATCACTAGTTATCCATTTTGAGGAGAACTACCGGAATCATCTGTGACTTATAGAGAGATTCGACCAGCGTGCATAGTAAGTTAGGGACAAAACTCCAACTAAAAGAGCTACGTCACGGTTTGCGCATCTTAAAAGCTTGTCGTTTGCAATCCGTGTTAATCTTCTCCATCTTTAACCATCCTTGTTCCCCTATCATACTAAACTACTATTTTCAGATTTCCTTCAATTTAAAGGTAATTTTGTACGTGGCCGGCAAAATAACTCAAACCGCCGTGACTGAGCTCCTTTAAGTACATTTGTATACCAGGACAACTTACATTGCAAGTTGATGTATTGATAAACAGAAAAATAACCCCAGTTTCACGAATCTGCTGATATCAGAAAATCAGTGGTATTATTTGCGAGATATTTCAAAACTCCGATTAATAAGTCAAATTTGACGCGGTGTTTAATTGATATTTCTCTCTTCCTGCTTGAAATATTTCAGCAATACATGTATTGTATGAAAATACATTTGTATTCCAGAGGAGCTATTTACAAGTTGATGTACTGACGGACAGAAACATATAATCCCAGTCAGTTTCAGGTAGTGACATCGGGGAACAGAAACTAGAATGATGCGAACTTTCGTCTTTATCCTGTGGCTGTGTATGGGTACAAGCCAAACAAATACAAAAGGTAAACGAAGTTATACCTTACGAACAGGTGATCAGACAAACACATATTATGCGACTGTTTCAATATACAGAACGACAAAAACTACGCCATGTTCCCGGCAATAAGTGAAAATTACATTAACATCTCAATACAGAACCGCTTCCTCGTCCATGATTCTCGGCGAAGTAATTCTCTCTGTATAATTCGATTCAGTCTGTTGAATAGTTTACCAATTCATGCCACCCAGTCAAATTTGAGTTGTGAGTTTTAAGTGCATTACGTATTGGGCACATTTAAACAACAGTGCTGAGATACAGCTTTGGATTCAACTGCTTGAGAGCTGCATGTACAATAGAAGGAGAACTTGAATATCTTGTAGACCTTGTACTCAGGTTTGGGCTCGAAATCATCACAAAACGTCTACAAGGTTTCACCTTTAAGATATGTTTTTGGTTTATGACTTATTTGTTTATTTTATTTTATTTTTTGCAGATTTTGTTGGGGTTTTAGCCGGTATCGAGAACCTCACTGTTTTCGCAGACGGCTGCCTTGTTGGCCACAACAATGGAATCTGGGACGCCGCGAGGTGGATTTCTTTTTCTAGCGAAACGAAAATCATCGCCGTGTCCGTTCACAACAGAGAAGAATGGTCGGGTGGATTCCTCGGAGTGTTCAGTAACGGAGTGGTCACGGACAGAAGCTGGAAATGCATAGAGACCAACAGCCCAGGAAATGGATGGGAGCAAACCGATTTCAATGACGATGCATGGCCGCACGCCTACATGAGTTACAATAACAACGTAATAAGAGTGTATGGAATCCCATCAAGTCTTTATTGGATTAACCCGGCAAATAATCGAGCCATCAGATTTTTTTGTAGACGTCGCTTTAGTGAGGAGGAAAGAAATAGCAATAGCAGTAAGTATCAATGAGACTCTTTCAAGTTTTTCGATCGCGTTTTAACCTTTAACTGCCTTTTTCAGCTTAATTTCTTCTTCGGCGCCCTGACAAGGAAGTTTGTTTCTGCATCGTCTTACTCGCAATTTAAGCGCGTGATTTTTGCCTTCGTAAAATTTGGTCTAGTCCAACTCCTGTAGCTTCGCTCTCACTTTTTAAACGTTTTGCAATAACTCTGAAAAAGTTTCACGTTCAAAGGAAATTCCTCTCAGCTTTTTGCTTAGTTTCGCTACCTGCTCTTGGTCTCATACACTAAGAACAAGCTTTCTTCTTTTGTTTTAATTCCATTTCTAAGGCAGAAAAGGCGAAAGCAAAGCAACGGAAAATCCCAGATATTTCTAATGTTTTGATAGTATTTGCTCGCTTCAAGCGGAAATGCGGTGACGATTTCCTCTGACGTCTCGTGACTGAGACGTCTTTATAAGAGAGAAAGCATTCTTCAGTAAGAATTGAGCTGCAAGCGACATAATGGATGACTTTGCGCTCGCGAGTAAACTCTAAGGCAAACCGGCCTGTTTTAAGGTTTGTGTTTTCTAGAAGTAATTTAAAACAAACCACTCTCTTAGTTATTTGTTTAAAATATTCGAGAAGGCGCCTTGAAACTATACTGCGCCATGAATTTAACTGTTAGGACTGACACAATTCAAGCCCCAATTACATAAACTATCAATATCTTCCAATTTACCGAAGCCACTCGTCTGATATGATTTATTTGAGAGATGCGAACACGAAATTAGTGGTGGGAAAAGGCGTAAGTTTCTTGGTATTCGAGGGAGAAACATGAAGGTGCCCTCAACCTCGCAACGTGATAGCTAATTTTGCGTTTTTAAAGAAAACAGTTGAAACTGGTTGCTCTGTACTTTTTCCCAGTATTCCAAGATGTGCAAGCAAATGTTACTTACGATAATATATCGACTTAGCCAAGCCTAAAAGCTGAATTAACGTTCCTATTACAATAAATTAACCTGGCGTAACTTGAGCCGGCGATCCCATCGAAAAACCAATTCCTAGCTGTCGACTTAAAAAAAAACTTGACCTCGCTGAGCTCTAAACCTGAGCCCGCGATATGGTCACGTGATACTGCTCAACTGACAGGTTTTGACAGGTGTCAATTGACCCTAACGTGGATCTGCAATGTCAAATATGTACGCTGTAAACCATAGCTGCATGCCTCGCTCGACCTATTAGCTGGAGTATGGCCGCCATGTTGCGTGACGTCGTCGTCGTCGATTTTTTGTCGTCCTCGTCGTCGTAGGGCGCACGCCCCCGCGATCCACGCCCTTAGCCATGTTGACCATAAAAAAAGAGTTGCATGGTTTTCTATTTCTATGCATGCATGTGGTTCTGTTCCTATACTTATGGTGCTCCATTTGGTGGCCCTTCGGGCCCATGGAGCTCCTCTACAAACTCTTTTTTCGTATGCACGCAAGATATTTGACGTTTACTATCAGAACAATTAATAATTCTTTCAATAGCTTTGATATCCATCCTTGGCTTTTACCCAAGTAACACTATCAGGCTGTATCTTGATGGAATCTTCACAGCAGAAGCAGCAGGCAGCTTGACGGTTGTAAGTGACCAGCACAAACTTCAAGCGGTACAGGTAGAGGACAGTTCCGTACTAGATGTTTTCTTTCTGGCGTCGTCCAGTAATGGTATTAATACCGACGAACAGTGGAGATGTACAAACGTTTTCGACGAGGGCTGGTTTCTTCCTAATTACACCGACATGTCGTGGCCAAAAGCCTTTGTTGTTGGTAGCAATACTCGTGCTTACTTCATAGCGCAGGGCGTTAAGTGGATCAAATATGAATCTTCAAGAGCTTTAAGTACCAAGATCTTCTGCCGACGGAACCTCACTACGGGTAAGAACTGAAGATTTTTCCCAGACACCTCAGCGGTCTAAAGCCGTTTTCATAGTAGCCTGCGTTGCAAGCTTTCCCGTGCGAAGCGCTTTCTCCGCGTTCCGGACGAGAGTAAATTGGAATCTTTTTGTTCCCGCGCGGCCAGAATGCGGAAAAAGCTCTTCGTACTGGCACGGTTGGCACGCAGCCCATAGATGATAGCGTTCTGTCGGACAATCTACAGGGATTCCAAGTGTTTATCAGGGGGAGGGGTCAAATTCGGTCTAAATAAATCTCCTCTTATGGTAAGATAAGTATAAATTCTAACACACATGTATATCCTTTCTTAAACATCGAGCCATACTACTTTTACGAGTCGGGGCACAAATAGTGAAATCAATATCCTAATCAAGACACGGAAAATTGAAAGTGAAGTATGATCATCGCAGTAAATTTTCCAATTTAAGCAACTGGAAAGAAGAAGCCTGAAAAAAATCAGGGCTTCTTCTTCTCAATTAATTGACCTCGCTCCCAATGTGTGGCTTCATAGCTCAGTTGGTAGAGCATCGCACCGGTATCGCGGAGGTCATGGGTTCGAATCCCGTTGAAGCCCTGATTTTTTTTTTTCAGGCTTCTTCTTTCCAGTTGCTTAAATTGGAAAATTTACTGCGATGATCATACTTCACTTTCATCTACTACCGCAGTTCAAATATGAATTATTTCATATATACTTCACATCATTTCACTCACGGGAAGATATGAACTCAATTAATTGACCTCGCTCCCAATGTGTGGCTTTATAGCTCAGTTGGTAGAGCATCGCACCGGTATCGCGGAGGTCATGGGTTCGAATCCCGTTGAAGCCCTGATTTTTTTTTTTCAGGCTTCTTCTTTCCAGTTGCTTAAATTGGAAAATTTACTGCGATGATCATACTTCACTTTCATCTACTACCGCAGTTCAAATATGAATTATTTCATATATACTTCACACACGGAAAATTGTGGTAGAGATCAGAATTAACCTGATACCTATCCAGTGCCAGGTCGTCGTGAGGGAGCTAAGGACTCATTTATGGCGTCGAATATCTGCGTCTTCCCATGGACAAAATCAAATCGTAGTTTTATTGATTTTGTTGCTTGAATTTCGTAAGTCAGTTTAGTCAGCAGGTCAGCTTAACTGAGTCCGCAAGGGCTCTGAGACCGCTTATCAGTAATTTAAGTACATTACTTTTCCGCATTTGCCAAAATCAAAGAACGTTATCGTCATTTTCGTTGAGTCGACTCAATATTTTACCGCAACGTAGATAACCAAACAAAAAATTAGGAATCAACCCTAAGGTTAGTTCTTTGAACATGGATTTAAATGTGTATAGCTAGAACTGTTCTTGTGATTATCCGAGCTATACTACCATAAGAAAAGGATGGGAATGCTTGTCGTCTCGCGCAGATTCTGGTCTAACTTAGGGTGTTAAGGACGAAATTAACAACACTATTTTTAGCCGTCAAGGTATCTTCTAGAGTTGCTCTCGTCAAAATAATAAAATACTCTGTTCTTGTTGTGCATTTTTAAGTGGTATATTTTTAATTAGGGTTCGCAGAAGATCTTAAATAACTTGTAGGGCGTTATTACGATAGTTCAACTAAAACATAATGGTTGTAGCAGACATTATTTTTTTTAGTTGCATCTAAAACTATTTGGATAGGCAGAATTCTTTTTTCTTGCCAAAGGCAATTTATGCTTCTTTATAGAACCTGTCCTCCGCACTCCACGCGCTTCATCATGTGCAAACCTTCAAACAATCGTTTATTATCTGGTACCAACTGGTTCAACAAAGCTGGAATCATCACCAAGGGTAGAATATTCTACCAACTCGATCGCATCGACAACAACGATAATCAAGCCGTCACCAGCAACTACTACTGCGTCTGCAACCAAAACACTAAGTGGTTCAAATCCTTCAAGTGTTCCAGGTAGTAGAAGTCAGGATGCTAGCGGCATGGAAACGAACAGGCTGTCTACGTTGGAGATCGTGTTGATAGCTGTTTGTGTTGGTTTGACGGTTGTGGTTATTGGGCTAGCTGCTCGTCTCAGTCTTTGTGTTCTCAAGAAACGATAATTTATGGGTAAGAGTAAGAGATAAGTCAAGGAACTGCTTATATTGTCTAGTTCAGGAGGTCACTTCACTGACAGCCGCCGACCAGAGAATTTTTGGGAATAATTTACATTTATATTCCTACTTATTATATCTCTCAGTTACTACGCGCGCTGTGATTGGTCAATTTAGCGGGCCGTATTCTTCTGTACGGCCCGCTAAAATTTAAAGCTGTTTTTGTTGCCAAAATGTTTCGTGATTTATCGAAAAGTGTTCTTACCTTTTTTAGCAAGTAAAAGTTTAAAACTTTCTTTTACTTCTGAAATTGTGTAATAAAACCTGCTAAAGACTCAAGAGCCGGTCACTTAACAACGACTTCAAATTGACTCGTTTTGCTTTCGAGGTGCGTCAGAAATTTGAAGCGGTTCCGCGTGAATAGAAATCCGGCGTTCCCGAACCCGTCAGACACACAGCGGAGATATAATAAATATCTTTCTAACCTCGTTTTCTCGGTCTGTAACTTACAGTGCGACCTCGAACTCGGTTATAGTAAGAGGTTACGTATTTATATACATATTTTGTAGTGGTTTCGTACGTTGATTATATGAGTGTAACTTTCATTTCAGTAGTTTAAAAATGGTTTCCTGGACCTCAACCATTCTATCGTATAAATTACAGGTGAACGTACAAATAGAAAAAGTGTGCATACGAGCAAGGTGGTCCAGCAGACCGGAGTATTCCTACTCCGCCCTGGATGGGATGCTAGACCATTGCCGATTATCCCCAGCGTTACGTTCGCCGGTACTCATTTATACACCTGGTTGGAGAGAGGCACTGTGAGAGTAAAGTGTCTTGCCCAAGAACATAACACAATACCCCCGGCCAAGGCTCGAACCCGGATTGCTCGATCAGGAGTCGAGTGCCCTAACCATGAGGCCACCGCTGTTCCCACAGGGTCTGGATGGGGGCTGAAAATGTCGGTTATCAGTTAAATGTTCGGCAGCACGAATCAGCTGTCCGGTATGTAGCTCGGGCTATGAATGAATGAATGAAACTTTATTGCACACTCTCAAAAATGGGTTTTCAGTGAACAATACAAATGCAATAAAAATACAATGAATTAAAAAGTGTAACACTATTCTTGTTTCAAAAACTCGTAAAGCATCTTTGCTTTAAGATTGAGCCTATGAGAACAATGGGACGTAGTGTGGGTCCAATTAGGCAGGATATTAGTTGTATAATAGCAGTTTTTCCCAGAAATACAGGAAAAGTTTGTCTAACGTAGTGAGCTTTTTACAGCGTCACAATCCACCAGAAAGCAGTACAATGAGAATACTGGGCACGTCGTCAAGATTCGTGTATGGTTTCGCTTTTTACCTTTTTTATTTTATTATATTTTATTTTACTTTTATATTACTTTATTTTCCTTTTGTTATTTTTTTATCAATTTCACTATTTTACTTTCATGTTATTTTTATTTTGTTTTATTTTTCTTATATTTTTATTTGATTATAATTTTATTTTTTATTGCTCATTTTTTTTACTCTTTTGTTATTTTTATTTTATGTCATCTAGTTTACTGACAAATCTTATGTATATTAATATGATTTTCCCATAAGAATTCTGGGCCACCATAGGTATTCCCAATTAGTTTCTGTAATGAAGCTAGAACGAAAGACACTTTAATAAATGTATTATTATTATTATTACTATTATCATTATTATCATCATTATCATTATCATTATTATCATTATCATTATTATATAATAATAAAAACAAACTTTATTGAGCACTTTTTCATACAAACTTGAATCTTTCATGTACCTGGCAAAAATTATTATTATTATTATTGTTGTTGTTGTTGTTGTCAACACTTTGGTAACACTAAGTAGCTAAAAGCTAATTAACTTGTGGCTCTCAAATCAAAAAATTAAAATACAAATATCAAAAAGCTATAGTTATATATATGTAAAAATCTAGAAAAATACATATTAAAACAATTAAGAGGTGCCCTCTGTAATTTTCAACTATGGCCATTTGGACCAGTAAAAATCAAATTCCTCAAACTTTCTCAGATGAATGGTCTAGATAAGTGATTCACAAAAATATAACTTTCAGTTCAATCCGATTCGTATTTTAGCGCTGGGGCCACCATCTTGGTTTTGCCCCTCTGAGAGGGCTTTCAGCGGCCATTTTAGGGCACATTTTTAACAATTTGCCATACAAAGAAAACGATCTAAATCCGGGTAAAAACCCTTTATTCGATACAAGCAAATGTTTCTTGTTACATTGAGAGGCTGTTTTGGCAATTTGATCATCACCTGATTTTTCTACAGAATTTTAAATTTCTTCCCTTTCGGACTACTGATGAAGCGCCACAAAAAAGGCGAAGTTTAAAGGAAAATATCGCCAAAAGTACATGACTTGAGATCCCAAAACTACCCTCCACTTAAAGAGCAATGTCTCACCTGTAAAAACATGCAATAAAATTTTGGGGCAGTTAAAACTGTAAAATGTTAGAAGAAGAAGTTTAAGCTGTGCTTTTGTCAACAAAGACCGCCGTCTTAATTAGCATAATAACGTAAAAATAACGATGCACAAAGAAAATAATGACATATTCCACTTACCTCGCGACATGTCGACAACTGGATGTTCCACGATGCCTCATGTTATATTTCCAGTCTGTTTCAGCCACATTTTCGGTGATTAGTGTACGAAATCACTCTCAGACATCGCCACGGTTAAGCAGATTTCAACTCTCCGAAGCCCGCTTCATAACATCTATCAATATTATTTGTCTTTCGCCTCATAAGCCGCCGTTTACAAGAAGTTTAACAATTTTCTGAGATCCTAATTGACCCAGAAGTCTGTTAGTAGCCTTTAAAATCCTCCTCTTAATCGAGGATTCTCATCAAGAACTCGTTTAAGCTCAGTTCTGTTTTGATCTGTTATGCATCCGCCATTATTCCACAGATTGCGTTACATTTGACAAATGCGCATTCCAACGGGTAGGGGTAGGGTGGGTAGGAAGTGAAAATGTAACCGACATTAAAGCCATTTTGCGCATTTCTGTGGCTAAACTAGTTACTGGCTTTCCCAGAATGATTTGAACATGAGCTTCTGCTTGCAGGTATTTTCTAGGTTATTTTTGCAGGGTAGGTGAGGGGGGGGGGGGGGGTCGTGTATTTAAAAAAAAAAAGAAAAAAAAGAAAAAAGGAAACGATAGACAGTATCAGGTCAAAAGATTATGATCTGTGTATCTTGATCAGCTTTATCAGTTCATCAGTGAGGCCCTATTAGGGGTTTTCAGGATACTGGATATTTGGGTAAAAAGTTAATAGGATGCAAGAAATTTAGGAGAAATATTAATGGGGTAGAGCCTCTTTAGATCAGATAAAACAGGACATTAATTGAGTAGGAAATCGTTGAGTTGGATTTAACAGGTTACAAAATATTTAGGACAAAAATTAACAGGATAAGGGATACACCGACACCCACCCCCCTCCCCCCTCGCACTATGGGGCCTCAACAATGGTCAGCTATTTAGGATAAAATAAATGTATGTCAACTGCTATAAGCATTTATTCTGGACTCTTAGTACTTATATCACGGTGGAATATGAAAGTTTTGTATCAGATTTTAGGGGTTTTAAGGTTAGGTAAGGTAGCTCCTTGTTAGTAATTTCGAAGCCCACACTTGTTACACTGAATAGATAGATAAAGACGGGGCTGGAGAAATAAACAGAGAATGAAATGTGTCCCAAATTCTGCACCGTTTAACACGAATTTCTTACATGGCAACCTTTGTGTCTGCAGAGAGATGAGGCACAACATTCCACACTATATTTGTAAACAACTATCCTAATCTCATTTACAGCCATTAGTTTTTGACGAGAAATTTCATTTATTACAAATAGAATACGGATAGAACTCCAATAAAAAGTCTCTTCCTTGTGTTTTTTTTGTTCAGCATTATACTTGTGTCTTTCGCTGCCCGAAATGCCATCAAATGCTGCGAAAGGCAACAGACTGCGAAGCAGTGCGCAAGAAAAGTTTTTCTCGGGTCAGGAAACGGTCATAAAAGTCGAAGCAATTACTGTAGCACAAAAGATGAGGCGCTCAAAAGGTGAGGCCAGGAATTAGGCGGTTCACCTGTGATGAGTTCCTGACTCCTTGCCACGTTTAATCCTTCCTCTCGAGGATGGCTTCAAAGCTTAGAAACAGACAGGAGAAGGTCCTCCAAGAAGACACAACAACCGCTGAGAATCAAGCTGCAGATTTTTTTGACAAGTGTCAGTTAATTCATCCAATTGCTTATGACTCATTCAACTTGTGTGCCTTAAACGCATCTATAATGTATTTAAAAAGCTAAGCGTCACCATTAGTGCTTCGCTTGATAGATGCGGGTATTTTAAAGCGCCCTGCATAGGGTTGAAAACAAGTCTTGTGCAGACATGCAGCTGTGCTCCATCACAGAACTGAACGACATTAGCGGCTGTGGGGTGCCTCAGGCTCATAACGAATGGTGCCTACAAAATACAAACGTGTTTCCGCCAGATTAAGAAAACGTGGAGAAAGAAGATCTTAGCCAGGGTTATTAGAATTCACAAAGAAAACTGTGGGTAGTCATTAATTTTTCCGAGATAATTAGCTACTGCTGACGGTAGCATTTTTCTGAAAAAAAGGTAAAGATATTTCTTCACAGATTCTCCTAAGGTTCGCCTTTACATGCAGAAAACTAAACATGTTAAAAAACATCTTTAAACTACGTGGAAAGTAGTAACATAAAACCCACTTTTGATATGTATTTAAAGACAGAATCGTCGCAACAGCACTCCTCTGGCTTAGCTAAAATACAGTCTACATAACTTTTCCTCACAGCCAAAAACTAATGCATTGTCGAATAGGCTTGCCACTTCCAATTCATACCATAAAATGTAGCTGTAATCACCCCTTTGTTAAAAGTTAAATGAGTTGTTTCATCCTTTCGAAAACTTTGTCGCTGTCCGTTACTTTTTTCCTGTTACTTTCCAAGTAAGTTAAACATTGACGTCTCTCGCAGTTGTTTTGCGCGCGCATTATGCCATCTACAGTTGAATTTCAGTATGATTTTTACTACGGATACGATAAAAGATAGTTTTTCAGCTGGAAGCCGTTCACAGTTAGTGCTTAGCGATATCCTGCTTTTCTGGTAATCCCGGTTTTAGTACAGGCTCGTTTTTTTAGTGCGAAATTTGTTTCGGCCACAATAGAATTCTTTTAAGTCGCACGCTTGGTAGGGTAGTTAATTACGTCACTAGTTCCAACCCAAGCGCGCGCCTGGCGTTTAAACCATGCCTAAAAAAGAAGGTACCGTCCTTAACTGCCCTTCAGTAATTTTCTGAGTTTTTTTTTTTTTTCTGATGGAAAAGTGACACGGCTAAGAAAATGTAAGAAGTTTCAATAAAACGTCGCTTATCATTACTTCCTGCGCACTATTCGTCAGTCTGTTGTCTTTTGCAAAATTTGATGGCACTTCCGGCAGCGAAAGACACAACTGTCCCGCTTTATCTGACCTAAAGATGCTCTACCGCATTAATTTTTCCCCTAAATTTCTCACATCCTGTTAATTTTTTACCCAAATATCCAGTATCCTGAAAACCCCTAATAGGGCCTCACTGATGAACTGATAAAGCTGATCAAGATACACAGATCATAATCTTTTGACTTGGTACTGTCTATCGACCCCCCCCCCCCCCCCCTCACCTACCCTGCAAAAATAACCTAGAAAATACCTGCAAGCAGAAGCTCATGTTCAAATCATTCTGGGAAAGCCAGTAACTAGTTTAGCCACAGAAATGCGCAAAATGGCTTTAATGTCGGTTACATTTTCACTTCCTACCCACCCTACCCCTACCCGTTGGAATGCGCATTTGTCAAATGTAACGCAATCTGTGGAATAATGGCGGATGCATAACAGATCAAAACAGAACTGAGCTTAAACGAGTTCTTGATGAGAATCCTCGATTAAGAGGAGGATTTTAAAGGCTGCTAACAGACTTCTGGGTCAATTAGGATCTCAGAAAATTGTTAAACTTCTTGTAAACGGCGGCTTATGAGGCGAAAGACAAATAATATTGATAGATGTTATGAAGCGGGCTTCGGAGAGTTGAAATCTGCTTAACCGTGGCGATGTCTGAGAGTGATTTCGTACACTAATCACCGAAAATGTGGCTGAAACAGACTGGAAATATAACATGAGGCATCGTGGAACATCCAGTTGTCGACATGTCGCGAGGTAAGTGGAATATGTCATTATTTTCTTTGTGCATCGTTATTTTTACGTTATTATGCTAATTAAGACGGCGGTCTTTGTTGACAAAAGCACAGCTTAAACTTCTTCTTCTAACATTTTACAGTTTTAACTGCCCCAAAATTTTATTGCATGTTTTTACAGGTGAGACATTGCTCTTTAAGTGGAGGGTAGTTTTGGGATCTCAAGTCATGTACTTTTGGCGATATTTTCCTTTAAACTTCGCCTTTTTTGTGGCGCTTCATCAGTAGTCCGAAAGGGAAGAAATTTAAAATTCTGTAGAAAAATCAGGTGATGATCAAATTGCCAAAACAGCCTCTCAATGTAACAAGAAACATTTGCTTGTATCGAATAAAGGGTTTTTACCCGGATTTAGATCGTTTTCTTTGTATGGCAAATTGTTAAAAATGTGCCCTAAAATGGCCGCTGAAAGCCCTCTCAGAGGGGCAAAACCAAGATGGTGGCCCCAGCGCTAAAATACGAATCGGATTGAACTGAAAGTTATATTTTTGTGAATCACTTATCTAGACCATTCATCTGAGAAAGTTTGAGGAATTTGATTTTTTCTGGTCCAAATGGCCATAGTTGAAAATTACAATGGGCACCTCTTAAGTATGGGTTATTGACCAAGTGTGAGGTCAAGATGGCTGGATATTGGCCAAATTCTTTTTTTTTGCGTGTTTATGGACCGAGACGGAGTTGAGGTCCAAAAACTCGCAAAAAAAAGAACGAGGCCAATATCCAGCCATCTTGGCCGAACAAGCTTGGTCAATAAAGGATTTATTATATGGCTTTCGGGGAAATTTTTCTTGCGGGACACGGCGGGTATTCCCGAGCGGGCAAGATAGCTTCATCTTGCCCGCTCGGGTAGCCAATCACAGCGCAGGATTTGATTCATCTTGCCCGCTCACGGAGCTAGCCATATAATAAATCAAGTTAAATATAGAAATGATTCAACTTAAGATGTTCTTTGAAAATTACAGTCCATAAACACTTTTAAAAAGTAGGAGGAAAATCCTTACGTCTAAGTCTAAAGGCAAACTATTCCAAACTCTGCAAGATCTAACCAAGAAGGACTTTCCACCTTGTCTCACGTATATACTTAGGACAAACTAAGTTAAAATTAGCATATCTAGTATTTCTGGTATAAACGCGATTATTAACTGTAAAATTTTTGTTTAAATATCTGGGTAAAGTACACTGAATCCATTTCAACTCACTAAATAACTGTGCAGATGGCGAATCGTTATTGGCTGAACAAATAAACCTAGCCGCCCTTTTTGCAGCTTCGAGTTCAAGACCATATTTTAAGATTCTTTATCACAACATGACCAGATAATCATGGCGTAAGTTATTATAGGATTATTATTATTATTATTATTATTATTATTATTATTCTGGAAGCTGAGCCATTATATTGTCTTTTCATCTCACGTCATTTATAACAAAGGATTAATACAGTCTTCTTATTATAGCTCGTAACTTAATAAGTTTTTCAATATTTGTTTGCTTTGTAACTATTCGAAGATTTGTAAATAAAATTATAACAACTATTATTATTATTTTTATTATTATTATTATTATTATTATTATTAGTCTTGACCAATAATGATTTCTTAAAACACAAATTAAGCAAGCGAATATTAAAGTTAAGTTAAGAGCTGACGTTTCGGCGTCATCGTGACACTATTCTCACTTGAAGAGCTTGCAATCCTTTGTTATTATGCTAATTTGTAGAGACTCTTAAGTATAGAAATCAAATCTTCGCATTTATTTATTCACTTTGCCTTGAGAATGGTGTCACGATGACGCTAAAACGCCGGATATATATTAACTTTAATATTCGCTTGATTATGTTTTAAGAAATTATTATTATCATTATTATTATTAATATTATTATAATTATTACTTGGTTTTAGTTGGAAATGAGAACCAGCAACGACCGGCCGATCGGAGAAGCTGGGGCCCCGGGGCTGAAAGCAATAACTCTGGTAGCCCCAGGCGGGAGGACGCGGCCGGCTTTACTAGGCGAACGGCGAATTCCTGTGATCGTATCAGACTTTTAGCCTACGTGTATATTACTACTGCTCTGACGTTTTAATTTTCTTTAAAAGTTTGTAATTTCGAGTTAAACATCCTGAATACCACAAGACAGATTTTCTGCGGTGTTGTTTAAGTCAGGACACACTGGTGCATGTTCTTCGCAGGATGATCCGCTGGACGCTGACATTGCAGACGCATCGTAGTAAGGTTGATCTTCATCCACCTGGTCCATGTCCAAATAAGGAGTGTCTCTTTGCATCCAGTCCTCTAGATCTTGGCACAGCTCGGTAAAGGTTGGTCGCGTGTCCGGATTGTTTGCCCAGCAACTTGTTATCAAATGATAGCTGTGTTGAGAGAAGACCGAGAGAGACCGTTTTAGAAACATTCTGTTCAAGTCTCGGAATCGCTCTCATACGAACACCCCTCAAAATCTTAGGTCCCGCAGCTATTGGATTATTCAGACTTGGTAGAAACTACCCTTAGCGTAGTCCATGCGAATTCATAACCTTTATTCTTTTGCTGGTCCGAAATATTATTTTTCGATTTAAGATTCCACCTAGTTTACACTTCGACTTTCTTTCTGCAAAATAATGACTCAAAACTCATCAGGTAATTATATAAGTTACTCTTCTCTCCAACTTCAACAACAGAAATGACTCACAACTCCTCTGAGCATGTATCTGGTTTTTCCATCCTGTATCCTCTTTTTAGTAGTCTCATAAGTTCTCTGTTTCTGATTCCAGGATAAGGGAACCCTCCTGAAAAATGAATCAAGCTCACCTTTGACTCTGAGAAAAACTGAAATTTTATTCTATGTTTCATATCGCTTGATTTCCAGTCCAGATTATTCAGACCTCTGAATAAAATTCAGTATCCAATAAGATATGCTTTTAACAAATTACATTTGAGAAGAAAATAAAGCGTGACTATTTCTAAAATGACTCCAACTTATCTTAAAAGCTACACTTTATCTAAAGCTTTTTTTTCTGCTTTTCCAATAGAATCAGCCCTTTTCACGGTTAGTTTTTCTCGCGGCGAAAATTTCGGGTTGAAAATAGCTACCAAATAACCCGAAATCTCCTCACGTACATGCTAGAGAATACTGTACTGCAAGCGAGAAACGTTGTCCACGAAAAGGGCTATTGTAATGGTACGGGAGATTATGATCATGTTCTCGAGTGGTATCAACAGCTAATCGAGTTTGATTGAGTCACGGTTCATACTTTGAGACTTTTTGACAAAGATGCAGTCCGAGACAAAATATTATTTTATACCACGGTGAGCTAGATCAACAAGCCTGATGTGCTGTTAAAGCGAACCAGAAAGGTACCTACGATTATTACATATCGTATCCAAATTCGACCAACTTCTTGGTCGCGGCGTTATAGGGTCTGTGACTCGATATATCAGAACACCAGGATAGAAGACAAGATCTCTGCTCATTGGCAAATTGCCAATTTGGACGCGGTAAATACTTCTTACTAACCAAGTTTGAGGTCCGTACTGTGAGTTATGGACCGCTTAGTGCTTGGTCCATAAATAGATTGGGAAAAAAACGAGGATCCATGACTTACAGTATACGTACTGACTGAGAAGACGAGGTTAGTAAGATATTTATTGTATCCCTACCGCGTGTCTGACGGGTTCGGGAACGATCTTTATTCTCTTGTGAATATGCAGACGTCCCAAAAGCATCTCACAACAGTAGTTTATGCAAATGAATGTTTTTCTTTTTGGAGGAGGGGTGGTGGCAAACAAACTAAAATATGGGCAATTGGAAAATAGAAAATTCACGGCTTCAAATTTCTAACTCACGTCGAAAGCAAAACGAGTCACATTGAAATCGTTGTTAAGTCATTAGCACGTTTTAATACACAACTTAAAGTAAAAGAAAGTTTTATACTTTTACTTGCTGTAAAAGTTACAAACACAAGGCGATAAATCACGAGACATTTTGGCAACAAAAACAGCTTTAAATTTTAGCGGGCTAAATTGACCAATCACAGCGTGCGTATTAACTGAGAGATATAATATTTTTTAATTGTGCATGCCGCCGCCATTATTTCAAAATTGCCCAAAATATTACAGGGCAGTTAATTTCGATGACTACAGGCAGCTGATTCACAGATTTTCAGGTATAGCTTTGTTTACTTATGAAACAGAGCGCTTTTTTCAACTAATTTGAAAGGAAAAACATACCAAGAGTCGCAATCTCCCAGAGTAAGACTCCATATGACCACCTAAATAGGAAATATTGAATGAGATAGTTAAAGTTACAAACTAGTAGAAAGATGCTAAATTGTGATCTGGGATATATCGTAAAGAACCCTGCTCAATTTATCATAGGCATCGGGTAGACAGTTCTTTGTCGTGAAAAACTGAATATGCTTCTCAATGCGTCTATGATGGAGCTAAAAGTTTATCATCTTTGTATTTATAACCATACCATGACGTTTGAATAATTACTGTCACATATGAACCTAAAAGATGTTTAGCGCTGCTTTCCTTTTAAAAACGCGTTACTGTTCCCCCTCCCCACCCAATACAATGTTGAAAATCAGAAGAAATTGGAGGTAGTAGTTTTCAACATTGTATGGGGGGTGGGGGACGAGGTCTGGCGTGTGCGCAAAAGCGCCAAAAGTGCAAATTTGTCTCAAGACTTTTGTCCATGATTGTAGGTTGAAAGACTGGACATGTGTCACAGGGAGCGTGGGTTTATAGCGTCCTTCTTTGATATTGGACATCCATGTTATGGTCAACTGACACCTGTCAAAACAAGGTATCCGCTAACCAGTATAGCCATATCGCTGGCTCAAGTGTAGAGCTCATCGATGTCACGTGTTTTTTTTAAGTTAAGCGCTGACCAAGTGCTGGTTTTCAATTGGATAGAGACCTCATGTCAGGTTGACTTGTTGTAATCAGGGCCGGGTTGTTCGGAAGCCGGTTAACGCTGACCCAGGATTAAAAGTTAACCGAGGTATGAATTGTTCATGTAATGTCTTTTGCTGCTTTTGTTTTGTGTATTTTGAGATTATTTTAATTCGAAACAGAAGGTCAAACAATATACAGAAAGCCTCACCGAAAAGTCACAAAACTCAAAATTCTCACTTATACTGGGTTAGCTTAATTGGGCTTTGAACAACCCGGTCCAGGAGCTCCGCTTTTAGGCTTGGCTAAATTTATGTATTAATAATAATCAACTTTATTTATCGAGTGTGACACAGAACAGTAGATATACTGAATCAAAGGCCCTTTATACCTGTCTTTCGTATTGATTAACCCGCAAGTTGTCTGAACCATTTTTATCTACCACCCTTCGATCACAGGAACCTTACATTAGGAACGCAAACAATGGTTACTCAGGAATGTACCGAACTCACAACATATCCTCGTGTCAACGTGACGTTGGTCACGTGGGCACCTAGGCAAAAAAAACAGTGGCCCTCATATAAATATTTACAGAATGAAACAGGTGAACTATTAAAACTTAAAAATATAGAAAGATTCTCAAATATGCAACGATAATATTAAAAAAACTAAAATTTGAGACACACTAAGATAGTAAAAAGCAGAGCATTGGATCGAGTCTTAACATTTACATGCGAGTTAAGGGAGCGACGTCACTGTTTGCACATCTTGAAAAGTTTAGCCTAAATTTTTGAAGTTTGTCTTTTGCAATCCGTGTTAATCTTCTCCATCCTTGACCATCCTTGTTCCTTTTGTGTTTATTATTATCTGTTTGGTATTTTTCTCTTACCAAAAAACTATTTTCAGGTTTCCTTCAACGTTTAAAGGTATATTTGTACGTGGCCAAAATAACTCAAAATTCCGTGACTGAGCTCCTTTAAAGGTGAAATTCAATTCACTTACACGTCACTTTTCACGGTGAAAACACCATCACTGATAGCTTCAGGTGACATCCACCTCACTGGAAGTCTCTTATGTTGACCCGTTCCGCGATACACATTCTCTGTCATGATGCTTCGAGCCAAACCAAAATCAGCCACTTTGACAAGTTTCTTTTCGCAGACCAAGACATTGCGTGCGGCCAGATCCCGATGAATGATATTCCTTCCTGACAAATATTGCTAAAAAAAGAATCATCGATGATCACTGTGGATGCTTACCATTTACCCATGGTAAACATCTGAGTCTTTGAGAGAGTGGTAGCGATAAGTTGGTTAGGGCCAAGGCCCCCCGTGGGGAGACTCACTTCTAAAAAGGACAGGGGTGCTTGTCAGAAATTTTGAAAAAAAACCCTTAGGAAGTATCTCTTGAGATCCTATTTTGTGGGCGTGACTTGAAATAGTTTATTTTTTAAGACAACACGTTAACTGACACTTTCATGCTTTTTAATAAAGATAAAGACGATTGCTTCAAATACCTTCTACTCGTTAAGTTGATTGTCAAATATCTCCTGTTATTCCCTTTTTTCGGCTCAATACCATAAAAAGCATCGAGAAAGCTCCCGCTATGGACCTTTTAAGGATTGACACTCTAGGAGGTACCAAAAAGGCTTTTTTTAATCCCTAAAAGGAACGACAAACACCCCTGTCCTTTTTACATAGGAATCCCCTCGGGCAGGGTCAAGGTAAGGGCAATCACAGGGTTTTGACGCTTGGTGTTTACACCATCAAGAAAGTTCGATCAAGTTGTGGTTGTTAATTTTTACTCACCATTGCCTGTGCTATTTGCCAGGAGAAGGACAACATGTCTTGGGAAGTCAGAGAATCGTGTTCATCTTCGTCGTCATTTTGTTCTTGATTCTTATCGGCCACCAAAAACCGAGTGTTGTTTATTCTTATGTCAGTGCTGGTGTCAGTCCTCGAGAAAGCGACGTTAAGTTGGCCAGCGTCATTTCCACCAGACTCATTCTGCTGTAAGAGGTTGGGACAAAGAGAACTCACCGATAAGAGAAGGACTTATGGATAGACGGAAAAAGGAAATAGTGAAGAAGTCATGCCTTGTTTATAGAGCCGAGAAGTTAGGTGACTGCCGCCATTACGAATGACTGAGATTGTGTTGGTATCTTAAGGCAAGAGAGAATGAAGGGTGAGCGAGTGAATCTCCCATATAGGCCATTTTTCCCAAGGGAAGTCCTCTCAAGCTATTTTTAGACATGGTACCTAGTGCCTCCATGGATAATGTCACCACATGCGTGGCGTGAAGGATGCAAATGCGTGCTTAGTCGCTTGGGCTGTCCACGTGAGCTAAAGCATTGTCTGTTTCTAGACTCTCCTGGGATTTCAGAAACCGAGAGGAATCTAAAAATAACCTCAGAGAGATACCTTGAGATTAAGGCTTATTTGGGGGGTTAACTTACTTACCCTTTATGCTCTCTTGTTTGAGAGCAATACCAAGTGAAATATTACTTACACTGCCTCCATTTTCCTGGCTCAGTAATCTTGTTGGTGGCACTGGGGGCGGGTGCTCTTGTACCTGCAGGTATGTCCCGTCCGTGATTTCAGGGTCTTTCACCTGTTTATAGGCCAAAGATCAATAAAAATCGCCTAAATTGAATCAAACTAAGGCGACTACGAAATATAAGGGTAAAAACACATAGAGGAAAACTGCTTTTGGGTCCTTTTAAGGGGATGTGCGCCATATTATAATCTCCTCGCTATTTGACCATTATTGTTTATTTTAGAATTTAGCCACCTGTACTTTGATGTCGAAGAACAAGTACCGGCTTCATAACTCCTCGGTACCACCAAGACATCTTCCAATTGTTATTCTCCAATGAATTCAAAGCACGAGCTGTCCCATAACTTGACGTTAGCTGTCCTAATAATAAACAATTGCTGGACGAGGCTGAGCAAAATATCGTGATTTGTCAGTGGAGAGCAGATCAAATTAGGGATCTGAGAGACAGTGACAAATAACGACATTTTGTGATAACCGAACTGAATCTTTGTTTTATCATTCGATCACCAAATTTGCTTTCTTATTTAAATCACTCTCTGACAGCTTAGGGGAGCAATCTTGCATATATATATTTTTTTACCAGAGATCATAGTTACAATTACGCATGAGCAGAATATTATTTGCAGCGAAACACGTTTAGAAGGTACTACATGAGCAGACCATTTATTTGTAGGCAGTTATTTGCAGGTCATGTGGTTCGCTCTCGGCCAATGAAAAGGAAGAAAAAATGCATCGAATAATAACAATCTTTTATATTCTTCGTGGGACATTTATTTCAGGCTATTTCTATATTACACTACACACGTATGTTACAACGTTTTACCTTTTTTCTTCGTTCTCTCAGATAAGAAAGCAAGTCTCCTTTTGCTGCAAACTCCACGATGAGGAAATTTGGCGTGGACTTGGTACAACAGCCAATCAAACTAACGATGTTCTTGTGTGAACCAACTGCTTTCATCAGTTTAATCTCATCTAAGAAATCGCTTTTCTGCTCAGGACTAGGATCGTCTGAAAAGTTTAAGTGTAATTACCTTAAAAATGACACAGCGGCCGAAGCTTATCGAGTTACATCACATGTTTGGGATTAGTCATTGATAATAGGCTTACATGGGCAATGCATGTAGACCATATATGTGAAGAAGTCTTTTGCACAGAAAGTGGGCGCATTAAAAAGAATGAAGAAGCTTCCCGTCAAAGTGCTGGAGGAAATTTACTTCAAATCCATTGTACCAGCGGTAACTAATGGTATTGTTTTCTTCTATTGTGGACTCTTTAAACCCTGTTTAAGTAAGAGTTGCACGAGCTATCTACCAGGATGAAAACCTTGCAAAGCTAAATTGTCTGCTAATTTCTTATATATATAAAAGAAGACTCCTTCTCCTGAAGCATGATGTTTTCAATGATAAAACCTTATATCACCTTTTTAATTTGAGGTTAAAGAACAGAAAATAGCGCAGGGGCGGTTTACAGATTGAAATACCTAGGGTGAAGTACAAAGTGGGAAAGGAATCAGCACAATACAGAGGTCCAGTAATCTAGAACTTTATTAATAATAGGCTGGTAAATTTCAATCATGGCAAACGTTCAAAAAGACAGTTTTAAAAACATTTTACGTAGGCTCTCACAAAAAATAAATAGCTTCTCATTCGAAGCACTCGTGATAGCTATGAAATTCTACGGACTTCATTTTATTGATTTGATACTGGATTTATTTTGAATCTGATTGTGGTCAGTTGTATATTTAGCTACCATATGGTAATTTTATAAATTATTTTGTTTATTATTTCACATTTTTTAGTCCATTGTAGGTCCACATTAGCCTCACTGGCTGCCAATCTTTGATGATGATAACATAATAGCCCTGGCCAGGGCTGAACCGGACTTTAGGCCCAACTCACCAGACTAAAAGTTATCTTGTTTCTACTTACATTATTTCTATCTTCGAGAATCAGGTATGCAAGACATTGCCAAGCGTCAAACGCCGTGCAAGCGACTCTATGAAGCTTATGTATTGAAGGCATTAAAGGAGCTACGTCACGGTTTGTGCATCTTGAAAAGTTTAGCCTAAATTTTTCACGTTCACCGTTTGTGATCCGTGTTAATCTTCTCCATCCTTAACAATCTTTGTTCCCCTATAGTTTGATATTATCTCTTTAGTGTTTTACTACCTTGGTAAACCATTATTTTCAGGTATCCTCCAATTTAACGTTAATTTTCTATGTGGCTAATAAGGGTTAAGGGTGGTCTTAACATAGTAAGTTCTTTGCAAGGAAGAAAAGTTCTCTCTCCTAGTCGGGTTGAATCAACATCCATTCCATAACTCTTTGTAACTTACCTTGTAGCACCTTCACCGCTACAGCTGTTGTAGATTTTACATTTTTCTTCTTTGATGAAGGCATTTTCATGGTTCCTCTGTACACTTTTCCAAAGGCGCCCTGACCAAGCTCTTCAGATATAGTGACGTCATCGCTCTTTACCTCCCAACCATCATACGGGTCTTTTTGCTTTTGTAATTCGTTGTTGTTGTTGTTTTTGCTGCAACATCAATTTTTAATGTTCAAAAAAAATGTTCAAATGTTGTGTTTTTCGTGGTCAATGTGGTTGGCTACACCTAGCTAGCTCGAAGGCATGTCACTTAAACTGAAAGCGACAATTCATCGACTAAACATAATAGGCTTAAAAATGCCAACTGACGGGAGGCATAGCAGTTGACTATTTACGAGGATGACCGAGCGGTTGAACTTGGGTTTACTGAGAAATAACACCAGGCTAATTGGCCAGAGCGGGACTAGCTCTCAGGCACGCCGAGAAGAGCTAAAATCCCAAAGAAATGCGTGTGCTGGAAATAACATAATGCCACGGAATAGTAATGTATGTATTGTAATTAGAGCGAAAAAGCGGTTGCATGGACGTGGCATAAGCATTGACATAAATGAGAAGCATTGATGGTAAAGTTGTTTCTTGAGAGGAGCGGGAAGCAAAGTGCAAAATATTGCAAAATGTACCTAACATTAGCCCAGGGAGAGTATTATTTCAGAAGGTTACCGTATGTCATTTCGCTCATATTTGGAGAAAGCAGAACGATTATTATCGGTCGGGAAGGAAATTTGCATTTCAATGGTAGGCTCAAGCCAGATGGAATTTTGGCCAACGAAAAAAGTGCTCTATTTCTTTAAAAAAATATTTCTCAAGAATCGAAGACGTTTACGGCTCTCATCTGAACACACCTATTGACCAATGAGAGCGCGCTTAGCCTTAAAGTTATTTTATAAAGAATAATTTAAACCTTCTCTGAATCCGTCTTCTCCAAATGTAACAAGGAACAGCTAGTCCAATGAATCCAACTGTCACGCCAGTACTAACAGATATAACGACGACGACCAGCGTAGACAAGCTGTTTGTATCCGTGCTTCTAAGTTGAGTAGCACTGGGCGCTGTTGAAGACGTGGACTCATTTTGAAATCTGGTTATGTTGCTTTCTAAAGTAAAGGAAATTAAGTTTCTTTAATTGCAAATCTCTTGGTACCTTATTTGGAAAGTGTTTTTTATATAGTCGCACCTCCGGTGAGCGACAACCCAAAATGTCAGGCCTCGGCGGTCGCTTACAGGAAATGGTCGCTTCAGGGCAAAGAACACATTGGGTCAAAATTTTGCCTCGTTGGCATAAGGTAACTGCAGAGACTTATCCATGCTTTAATTGTTTTATTCATGTGAAAAAATCCGATACTTCCCATTGAGAAATTCCCGTCCCTTGTACTATTCAGGAATGTGATAATGTCACAACAAATTATTATCCAATTTTCGCTCTATAACTTGTCCATTGGTAGCTTGCGGGAGGTTAAAAACAAGAAAATTTTACATTTTTAGCCCTAAAAATGGTCGCGGTCACTTACGAGAGGTGGTCGCATACAAGGGGTTCCAAATAGAATGATTTCACTTGGAAACTTTTGTTATTTTGGAAAACTGGTCGCTGATGAGAGGTGGTCGCTTACGAGAGGTAGTCGCAACCGGAGGTTCGACCATATGTTTATTTAGAAACTTTGATCTACTATCATAACCCTGTTTTATTTTGAACCGAAAAAGAGTAATTCCTTGGCAGAGAATATTCGTGCGACTACTTATGGGATTGTTTTGAGGGACACAATTGTAATGGATGGAACCGCGACTGTGAGGAACGCTGAAAACGGCAGTGAATTCAGGGTTATAAGCTAATTGTAAGTTATGATTAGATATCAGAAGCCATCTGCCTCGTAGCTGAGTATTGTGACGTCTCCTGTCTTCTACCTTAAGTTTCATTTCATCACTGGGTTGTTTTCTCTTCATTACCTTTTCTAGAATTGTAGGAAAGCTTGAATTAGTTATGGTACTGAGTCTACCAAAAGTTCGTCTTAGAGTACATCTCTCTTGGTGTTCGTCTAACACTTGAAATTTTTTTCACCCCTAAGAGTACCAATTCTAAAACAACACATTATTTCCTGTCAAAATTTTTCGGCTCAATACTCTGTAAGGTACCGCAAAAGCTGCCGCTGGGGACTATTTGAGGCGGGGGGACGTTTTTGACACCAAGACGTACCAAAACCGCTTTTTCGACCCCTAAAAGGTACGACGAGCACCTTGTCTTTATATGGGAGTTCCCCTCCGGGATTTTCTTTTCTTGGTAGCTCTTTGCGCCTGAAGAATCGGACTGTTTTCTGATTTAACTTACCTTCTGGAATAGTAGTGAAAAGTAAAAGAAATCCTTTTCTTTCTAGAAGTTCATCTGTGTGGAATGTCAGCACAGCATAGTCGCCAGTAACAAGAGCTGTCTGTCCGGTTTTCTTTCCACAGTGTTTACCAAGGTTGAGGTTGTTCTCGTTATTAATCGAAGTAATCATCAAATAGTCATATCTGCCGGCAAAGATGCGTGTCTACTTTAATTGCGTAAGTAAGAGCCTTGATGAACCAATATGTTTAATTGTCAATGCCTGGAGCGATTGTTTATGCACATTGACTTCCCATGGTATTTTACTATGGCTAGCTCCATGAGCAGGCAAGATGAACCGAATCCTGCGCTGTAATTGGCTACTCGAGCGGGCAAGATAGTACTTGTCGGTTCGGAATTACCTTCTGGGTGCACCAAAGAAAATAGCGTTTTTTTTTCTCATTTAATAAATCCTTTATTGAGCAAGCTTGTTCGGCTGGATATTGGCCTTGTTCTTTTTTTGCGTGTTTATGGACGTCGACTCTGTCTCTGTCTATAAACAAGCATAAAAAGAACTTAGCTAATATCAGCCATCTTGACCGAGCAAGCTTGATCCGTAACCCGGTGCCTGCAACAGGAAGGGTTAAAATTCGCTTGCGATTTTCGCTGTCAATCAAATTTCCCGCAATCAGCGTATTCAGTCACTTTGTGTTTCACTAGTTTGGTACCATCATGACTTACTCGCAATTAGGCTCAGGTTCCACGTCAAAATCCTTAAAAATAATGTTCAATCTTGTGTCTTGTAGAATAGGAATCACATAGAAACATTCCGTTCCATTTTGATAGTTGTCTGGATAACCAGGACTTTTCAGAGTGTTGTTTACAACTTGGCCACAAGCTAATAAAACAAAGTAAACTAGTATAAACCCTCTCTTTAATGATGAACATGAATATCACATACAGTCGAACTTCCCGTAAAGAAGCACCCAAAATTTTAAGCCCAGGTGGTCGCTAACGAGAGCCTAGACCATATAGGTCAAAATTTTGCTTCATTTGCATATGGTAAGTGCAGAGACTTACATCATGTTTTAAATGTTTTATTCATGTGAAAAATCAATTTAGAGAAAAAATCCGTTTCTTATCATTGAGAAATTTCCGTCTCTTAAGTCTCTTCGATAATGTTACAACACCTTATTATCCAATTTACGCTCTATTACCTTCCAAGTGGTCACTTACGGGAGGTTAAAAACAGACGAAAATTTCAAACTGTTAAGGCTAAAAGTGGTGACGGTCGCTTACACGAGGTGGCCGCTTAAAAGAGGTTCCAAATATAGTCATATGACTAGGAAACTTTTGGTATTTTGGAAAATGCTCGCAACCGAAAGTTCGAATGTAATGGCAACAACCGACAGTCGATCATTATTAATTTTACAGCGAATCGTGGTGTGTTTACTTAGTACTAATATATTGACTAATTTTTTGTAACATGCAAAGTTACCTCCAGATCGGGGACAACTGCAAAATAAAAGTTTGCTAAGGTAAAAAAAAAGGAAGAAAGTATCCTAACAAGGTAAAAATGAGATTAAAAAAATGAAGAAGGATTGTAGTAATTAATTAAACCACAAAATGTTAGTACTTTGGGCTAAACCGGTTTAAAATGCATCATCCGTGACTGTTGCCCCTGCACACCCACTTAGCCCCTGTTAAAACCAGTGATGTTGAATATACAAGATACAATAATTATTAAGACTAGAAAACCATATGGAATCTAAAGAAAAATTTTAAAAGCATTACGAAATAAAATTTTACCGTTTTCTGGTTGCTGAGTAGTCGTTCTGTTCCCTGTTTAAAACAGCTTGACGTTAGAATTCAACATTAAAATACAACAGGAAAATACAACACGCTTCAGCTCATGCCAAACATAGGCCCGCAATGATCGAAGGTTTAAATTTGGTATAAATGCTATGGTTATG